>NC_045444.1:119633336-119644649 GCF_002776525.5 Piliocolobus tephrosceles
AAAAATTAGCCGGGCGTGGTGGCGGGCGCCTGTAGTCCCAGCTACTTGGGAGGCTGAGGCAGGAGAATGGCGTGAATCTGGGAGGCGGAGCTTGCAGTGAGCCGAGATGGCGCCACTGCACTCCAGCCTGGGGGACAGAGCAAGACTCCGCCTCAAAGAAAAAAAAAAAAAGCCTGGCGTGGTGGCGGGCACCTGTAATCCCAGCTACTCCGGAGGCTGAGGGAGGAGAATCACTTGAATCCGGGAGGTGGAGGTTGCAGTGAGCCGAGATCACACCACTGCACTCCAGCCTGGGTGACAGAGCAAGACTCTGTCTGAAGGGGTGGCTTGCCCCTCCACACTTGTGGGCGTTTCTCGTTAGGTGGAACAAGAGACTTGAGAAAAGAAATGAGACACAGAGACAAAGTATAGAGAAAGAAAAAGTGGGCCCAGGGGACGGGCACTCAGCATACAGAGGACCCACGCCGCTACCGCCGCTACCGGTCTCTGAGTTCCCTCAGTATTTATTGATCATTATCTTTACCATCTTAGAAAAAGGGAAGTGGCAGAATAATAGGATCACCGTAGGGAGAAGGTCAGCAGTAAGACATATGAATAAAGATCTCTGTGACATAAGTTTAAGGAAAAGTGCTGTGCCTTGATATGCATATGTAAACATCTCCATAAACTTTTTAGTGCATAAAGAGCAGCATTGAGCTAGCAAGTCCCACCTTTCGCCCTAAGGGGGTTTTCTCCTTTCTCAGTAAACAGAGCATACAATCGGGTTTTACACCGAGATGTTCCATTGCCCAGGGACGGGCAGGAGACAGATACTTTTCTCTATCTCAACCGCCAAGAGGCCTTCTTTCCTCTTACACTAGTCCTCCTCAGCACAGACGCTTCACGGGTGTCAGGCTGGGGGACGATCAGGTCTTTCCCTTCCCACGAGGCCATATTTCAGACTATCACATGGCGAGAAACCTTGGACAATACCTAGCTTTCCTAGGCAGAGGTCCCTGCGAACTTTGGCAGTGTACGTGTCCCTGGGTACTTGAGATTAAGAGAATGGTGATGACTTTTCACAAGCATACTGCCTTCAGGCACTTGTTTAACAAAGCACACCCTGCACAGCCCAAAATCCCTTAAACCTTGAGTCACCACAGCACATGTCTCTTGCAAGGACAAGGTTGGGGGTAGAGTCACAGATTAACAGCATCTCAAATACAGAACAAGATGGACTCTCTTATGTCTACTTCTTTCTATATAGACACAGTAACAGTCTGATCTCTCTTTTCCCCACACTGTCTCAGAAAAAAGAAAGAAAGAAAGAAGTATCACAGGGCCCATTAGCTCCTTCTGTTTCAAGGGCAAAGATGTAGCAGGTCACTTCAGGAGATGGGTCTGTCACCAGGGTGCATGGAAGTGAGGAAGCCTCCACTGTCAGGACATAGAAGCCCCTGGTGAGCCCAGAGCCTGCCCCGGAGCCCTGGCATCCTGTGTCCTGTCGAACTCCAGAGGTTCCTCCTCCGCCTGATCGATTCCACCACAGTGGCCGCTCTGCTGTTCCTCCCCCACTGCTTTTTCCACACTCCTTACCCTCTGTGTGTTTGGGCCTCTCTGGGCACGTCCTACATTGAAATCTGCCAGGAAGTCTGGTTTGGGGGTCTGTAAATCTCCACCTGTCATCAGTTTGGGTTCCCCAGAAATAGACTGTGAGTCAAAGATCTGAGTGTAAGGAAGATATTTGGGGATAACTCAGGAGCAAGGGAGTGAGGATTTGAGGCAGGATAACTGAGGATATGAGCCATAAATAATTGACACAGTGCCGGGCGCGGTGGCTCATACCTGCACTCCAGCCTGGGCGACAGAGCGAGACTCCGTCTCAAAAAAAAATAATAAAATAACTGATACAGAAGTTAAGAAGAGATTACTGCTGGGCGTGGTGGCTCATGCCTGTAATCCCAGCACTTAGGGAGGCCGAGGTGGGTGGATCATGAGGTCAGGAGTTCAAGACCAGCCTGACCAACATGGTGAACTAAGAAAACTTAGCCGGGCGTGGTGGCACACACCTTTATCCCAGCTACTCCAGAGGCTGAGGCAGGAGAATCGCCTGAACCTGGGAGGCGGAGGTTGTGGTGAGCCAGGTTCGCACCACGGCACTCTAGCCTGGGAGACAGAGAGAGACTCCATCTTAAAAAAAAAAAAAAAAAAAAAAAGATGACTTAGACAGATAGTGGGGGTACAGAAGTCCCCGGTAAGGTTGTCCTTTTAATGAAGAGCAACCCCAAATTATTTTCCTTTCTAACAAAGAGCAGCTTGTAAAATCAAGCTGTAGACATAGACACCAACAGCTGTGCCAATCATGTTCAAGATGGCGGCTCCATCTTCCCTTATCTCTGTCAGCCACATGTACAGTGAGGAGCAGACCAGCTGGCCACCAGCCAAGGGGAAAGATCATTTGCATAATAAGATTAGGGTGGGGCAACCAGCCTTCCCCTTGCTATGTAAACGTCATACCTGATGGAACCAATCTGTGAACCCTGTGTAAATCAGGCACTGCCTCCTCAAGCCTGACTATAAAGTCTGGCGCATCCCCCATCAGCCCATCTTTTTCCTCTTGGAAGTCCCCTCTGTCTCAATAGAGAGAGAGCTGTTTTTCTTTCTCTTTCTCTTTTGTCTGTTAAACCTCTGCTCCTAAACTCCTCATGTGTGTCCATGTCCTAAATGTTCCTGGCAAGACAATGAACTGCAGGTATTTACCTCAAACAACATAGCTGCTTCAGAATGTTCTATGAACAGGGAGCCGCTGTGGCCACCTGGGCTTACCCTGCAGGCACTGATGGGAACACACGCCTGTGTCACCCCAAGCAAAGAGGAGCAAGAAGGGACCAGGCGTGGTAGCTTATGCCTGGTTGTTGTAATCCCAACAATTTGGGAGGGTGAGGTAGGAGGATCCTGTGAGGCCAAGAGTTCAAGACCAGCCTGGGCAACATAGTGAAACCCTGTCTCTACAAAAAAACAAACAAAAAACCCAGCTGGGTGTGGTGTCACGTGCCTGTAATCCCAGCCACTTGGGAAGCTGAGGAAGGAGGATGTCTTGAGCTCAGGAGTTCGAGCTTGCAGTGAGACATTATTGTGCCACTGCACTCCAGCCTGGGTGACCAAGGGAGACCTGTCTGTAAAAAACCCAAAGAGGAGCGAGTTGGGTGCTACCTCGCCCACTCGGAGTCACGGTGAAGGGCTGCCTCTGGGAGGGGTGTTAACTCCTTAGTTCTTCTGGCCTATGCCGCAAAGCCAACTCCCAAGGCCGAGAGCCTTCAGGTAGGTGGGAGCAGACTGCTGTGCATGACGTGGGTCACAACACCCGACAGAGTTCTACTGCCCGGCCATCCTGCAGGCCCCTGACCTCTCCGACGTCTACTCTGTGCCTTTGGGTTGACATTCCTGTGTGCTCAGAGAGTCATCGCTGAAGAGGGATACCTCACTTAGGGGGAGTTCTGTAACGTGGGATAGTCCAGCGTCAAAGAATGAGGAGAAAACATTCCAGACAGAAGGAGATGTGCAGGCCTGGAGAAAGAGCTTGGTGTGTTCAAGAAACAGGAAAGAACTGGTGTGCTGGAGTGTGGTGGATGCAGTCCAGGCCAAAGCTTGTACTGTTCTCCACACAACAGCCAGTAAGTCAAGAGACAAGGTATGGGGGCAAGGAAGACGGCTTTATTTTAGAAAGCCAGCAAACCGAGAAGATAATGGACTAATGCCCTAAAAACCATCTTGGGCCAGGCATAGTGGCTCATGCCTGTAATCCCAGCAATTTGGGAGGCTGAGGTAGGCAGATTACTGGAGGTTGGGAATTCAAGACCAGCCTGGTCAACGTGGTGAAACTCTGTCTCTTCTAAAAACACAAAAATTAGCAGGCATGATAGCACACACCTGTAACCTCAGCTACTCAGGAAGCTGAGGCATGAGAATCACTTGAACCTGGGAGGTGGAAGTTGCAGTGAGCCAACATCATGCCCCTGCCTTCCAGCCTGGGCGACAGAGGGAGACTCTGTCTCAAAGAAAAAAAAAAAAAGAAACATCTATAGCTAAAATGAATTTCGGAATCATTTTATGTTAGGGAAAAAGGGGAGACAGAGGGGTTGAGATCAAAAGGTGATCTATGACCACAGACAACTGGGTGACAGCAAAGGTAAACTTCTTCATCCCTGGTCAGGTGACAATGCTCTTATAAATGTTTAACATAATATTGTTACTTATGTGCACATCCTCCTTATCTCCTTGGGAGCTAGTTTTGGGAAGTGGCAGTTATCACCCTTGCTTTAAGGTTAAACTCTAAATTTCTCCCATAGTTAGCTTGGCCTATGTGCAGAGATAGCATAGCAGTAGGGGTGGGGGGTTAGGAGGAAAATAGAGTTACATGTACACCGTTACATGAATGAGAGTGAGTAGGGTGAAGTAGAGCCGTAGGGGACTGGGGATGGTGGCGGGAGGGCGGGGGGGGGCACAGGGCAGACACATTCACAGGCTCCTCGGTAGGACAGACACTCTGTCTTGAGCCCAGATGGAGAGTCACACAATCCATGAAGTGGTAGGTGGGCTGGAGAAGGGTCCATGAGCCAGAGTTGACCTGCTTGATGATGTCCCTTGCACATGGTGGCTGCACCTGAGAGCAATAACTGAGGCACACCCTGAGAACAACCCTGCATCACAGACGCACCGGAATGTGTGTTCAGAGTTTCCAACATGGTCAGTCTGGAGATTCATTCCTTAACTCTGAGGAACATCTGAGCCCCCAGCACATCCTGCGGAATGTGGGCCATAGAGAGTATGAAGGCCCTTCGTTTTGGGTTAAAGGAAGGTTGCCAAGTAGAAGTTGCTAAGTGAAGGTGCTATGTAAACTGCATGCTTTTTGCAAGTGGTGGCAGTTCTCCTGTCCGCCTGCTGCCACTCTGTCTTGAGCCCAAATGGACCATCCCTGTATGTAAGTTCCCGGTAAATCCTATGTCCCATTTGCTGGCACTGAATCTCTTCTTCAGCCCTTTGAAGCTGATGCCATCCCCATTGAAAGTAATAGGGATGCGGCACAGCATTTTGATAGCTAAAGGAAGAGGGAGGGTATTTGTAAGAGGCTATGTTGGATAACAAAAGAAAAGGAGAGACCACCGAGGCCCATGGCAAGGCACTCTGTCCCCAGGTGCTTGGCACAGAACAAGAGCCTGGCAAACACTCCCCCAGGGCCCCAGGAAGAGGGGCTGCTACAGCTACAGCTTCTGGGATGAACTTTGCCAGACACAAGCAGGAGCACAAGCAATAATACTCTAGGGCCCAACTGTCAACGATTTAGCAAATAGAAATAGAAGATGCCTTGCTTCTTGATGAGATGAATAGTAAACAAAATTTTAAAAAATAAAATACAAGATGCCTCGTTAAGTTTGAATTTCAGAGAAACAATACTTTTTAGTGTAAGTATATTCCCAAATATTATATCTAAAATATACTAAGAAAATTCAAAGTTTGTATCTGAAATTCAAATTTGACTGGACTTCCTGTATTTTATCTGGCAACCCTAGCCCTGCTCTATCTATCCAAGGATCTAGAAAAAGTCTCCATTCCCTGTTGGAGGGCTGCTGCATTAGTCAGCGTTCTCTAGCGGAAAAGACCAAATAGGACAGATGTATATATGAAGGGGAGTTTATTAGGGAGAGTTGACTCACATGATCACAAGGTGAAGTCCCATGATAAGCCGTCTGCAAGTGGAGAAACAAGGAAGCCAATCCAGGTCCCAAAATTTCAAAAGTAGGGAAGCCATTAGTCTGTGGCTGAAAGCCCAAAAACCCCTGGCAAACCACTGGTGTGTGGACAGGAGTCCAAAGGCTAAAGAATGTGGAGTCTGATGTTGGAAGGCAGGAAGCATCCAGCATGGGAGAAAGATGAAGACTGGAAGACTCAGCAAGTTCCCTTCTCCCATCTCCTTCTGCCTGCTTCATTCTAGCTGTACTGGCAGTTGATTAAATTGGTGCCCACCCACATTGAGTGTGGGTCTGCCTCTTCAGTCCACTGACTCAAATGCTAATCTCCTTTAGCAACACCCTCACAGACACACACAGGAACAATACTTTGCATCTTTCAATCTAATCAACTTGACGCTCACAGCTGAAATGAGCCACTCAGGATCTATAAGACACAAGCCTGAGGCAAGCAAGGAGCAATGACAGTAAACAGCACAGACGGCAGACAGGGCTACAAGTACTGACTTCACATCAAAGAGAACCCAGTGGAAGCTGAGAGAGTGCCCATTTTCAGCATAAAATTTTTAAACTTAGATGAAAACATAGAGAAGTAAATAATTCCTGCCAAAGTCTCATCTATAAGTTATCTGAAGTTAGTTATCTATTAACTGTGTGACTTTGGACAAATTATTTAACATCTTAGGGAAGACAGAATTTGCGATTTGTGTTGAGCCAAATTAATTGCCCGTAAAAAGTCAATAATGTTCAGAAGAATAAAATAGAATTCTGAAAATCTATAATCTTTCCTAATGTCCAAACACTATCCAAAATTGCTTCATATAAGAAGAATCCACAAAACATGACCCATCTCAAGAGAAAAGACAAACAGCCACGATCAACCCCATTCCAGATGCTGGAATTAGCAAAGATGTCGAAGCAGCTATTATAACTATAGTCAGGGGCATAAAAGAAAATACTCTTGAAACAAGCAAAATGATACAAATCTTCAAGAGAGCAACAGGCATTTTAAAAAGCCAACCCAGAATTCTAGTACCAGTGATGATACCCTCAAGAATGAAGTGAAAACATCTTCACATTAAAGAAAACTGACAGAATTTGTTGCTGTCAGATCTACTACAAACAATCCTAAAGGAATTTCTTCAGGCTGATAGGATATGATAAGAGGTGAAAACTCAGAACTTCAGGAAGGAATGGAAAGGACTGAAAATTGTACAGTGAGCTGCCAGGCGCGGTGGCTCAAGCCTGTAATCCCAGCACTTTGGGAGGCCGAGACGGGTGGATCACGAGGTCAGGAGATCGAGACCATCCTGGCTAACACGGTGAAACCCCGTCTCTACTAAAAAATACAAAAAACTAGCCGGGCGACGTGGCGGATGCCTGTAGTCCCAGCTACTTGGGAGGCTGAGGCAGGAGAATGGCGTAAACCCAGGAGGCGGAGTTTGCAGTGAGCTGAGATCCGGCCACTGCACTCCAGCCTGGGCGACAGAGCAAGACTCCGTCTCAAAAAAAAAAAAAAAAAAGAAAGAAAACTGTAAATGCGTGGATAAATATAAAAGACTTTTTCTCTTAATTTTCTTAATTTCTTTAAAGTATAACTGTGTGAAGAAATGATTATAACATTTTATTATAGAGTTTAGAATGATACCAATGTAATACCTATGAAAACTGAAGCAGGGAGAATGGTAAATGGAGCTATATGATTGCAAGGTTTACATTTTTGTGTTTGTTTGTTTGTTTCTGAGATGGAGTCTTGCTCTGTCACCCAGGCTCTTGGAGCACAGTGGCACGATTTCGGCTCACTGCAACCTCCACCTCCCTGGTTCAAGTGATTCTCCTGCCTCAGCCTCCTGAGTAGCTGGGATTACAGCTGTGCATCACCATGCCTGGCTAATTTTTGTTTTTTTAGTAGAGATGGGGTTTTACCATGTTGCCAGGCTGGTCTCGAACTCCTGACCTCAAGTAATCCTCCCCACTCAGCCTCCCAAAATGCTGGGATTGTAAGTGTAAGCTACCACGCCCAGCCAAGGTTTATACATTTTACATAAAATGGTACAATATTAACTGTAAATAGACTGTGATGTATATATATACATATATATGTGTGTGTGTATATATATATATACTTAAATCTCTAGAGCAACCACTCAAAGGGGATTTTGAGGGGAGCTATGCATCTTTCAGTAGTTTCTAGTTTCACATCCATATTTCTAGTCTTCCCACCCTTTTCTGTCCCATGCTGGACCCTGCCTTGATTCCTTTACTCCCTAAAATACCACCAACGAAAGGTCATGTGTAAGTCAGACTTCACTGAAAGTGGGGGGCAATGGATGATTCATCACGGACCACACAGTCAGCAACTTACAAACGACTGTTAGAAATCTTTTCTTTTTCCTTTTCTTTTTTTAAGAGACAGAGTCAGCTAGGTGCCGTGGCTCACACCTGTAATCCCAGCACTTTGGGAGGCCAAAGCAGACATATCGATTGAGCCCAGGAGTTCAAGAGAAGCCTGGGCAACATGGCAAAACCCTGTCTCTACAAAAAAAAAAAAAACCACACACACACACACACACACACACAAAATTAGCTGGGCACGGTGGCACATGCTTGTAGTTCCAGCTACTCAGGAGGCTGAGCTGGGAAGATCACCTGAGCCCAGGGAGATCGAGGTTGCAGTGAGCTATGATCACACCACTGCCCCCAGTCTGGATGATAGTGAGACTCTGTCTCAGAGCAAAAAAAAAAAAAAAAACAGGGTCTCTGTCACCCAGGCTGGAGGGCAGTGGTGCGATCATAGCTCACTGCAGCCTCAAACTCCTGGGGTCAAATGATTCTTCTCCCTCAGCTTCCCAAGTAGCTAGGACTACAGGCATGCCACCATACCCAGCTAAAGAAATCTTTGTTTTTAGAATTCTTCAGTCACCGGGCCGTCAGAAATTTCTCTCTGATCTACTTTATTTGAGCTCCCCCATTACCTTGCCCCGTGCATTTGCCCTCCCTCTCTTAAGAACTTTCCACAATCTTCTTACCTGTCCTTTTGAGCAACATGACTTTCTATCCATTCAAAGCCCATCCTGGCCATGCTTTAGTGGTGGGGAGATGCCATTGCTTCACAATAGCCGTGGCCCTTAAGATGTTCTGCTACAAAAAGACAGTTTTCTCTCTGAAACATTCCACTACCAGCCTTCAAACCCATTTTTCTTTCCTCCTACATAGATATACCACCAAGCTATCTCCTCCCTTCTCTATTAAACAGAGCAAATGAGCTCGGATCCAGACTTGCACTGTCCACTCATCTAAGTCAAACAAGAGCCTTGGAGGCATCCAAACCCACCCTCAATGGCTATTGTTATGCAAGTGTGCTCCCTGGAGTCCCACACCCCACCTCAAGTGGCTTATGTGTTCCCCCAAAATATATATTTATTAAGCACCTCCTACATGTTAGGCACACAGTGCTTGTCATAACATCGTAATATTATGTATATATAACTGTCCGTAAGAAGGAATTTTTTTTTTTTTTTTTTTGAGACAGGGTCTCACTCTGTTGCTCAGGCTGGAGGGCAGTGGTGTGATCACGGCTCACTACAGTCTCATCTTCTGGGCTCAAGTGATCCTCCCACTTTAGCCTCCCAAGTAGCTGGGACTACAGACTCACGCCAACACATTTCGCTGAGTTTTTTGTAGTTTTTGTAGAGACAGCATCTTGCTATGTTGCCTAAGTTTGTCCTGAACTCCTGATCTCAAGTGATCTGCCCGTCTTGGCCTCCCAAAGTACTGGGATTACAGGAATGAGCCACTGTGACTGGCTGTTTTTATTTTTCTGTTTTTTTAACATTAAACTAAGATGGATTTTTCTAAAAGCCACTCAGCTGACAAAAAAATATCATTTTCGTATCATCTCCTTGTCACTGATTAACACCAGGCCCCTTTAAGGTTACTTTAAGAAACCCAAGCTGACTGTAAAAGCTTTGTGCCGGTCATCTATTGCTGTGTAACAAACAGCTCCAAAACTTAAAACAATGACAACACTTATTTTGCTCACAAATCTGTAATTTGGGCAGGGCTTGTTGGGGACAGCTTGTATCAGCAGCACTCAGCATCACTGGGTGTGCTTGAAAGTTGGGGGCTGGAACCATCTGAAGTTTCATTCACTCCTTAGTCCGGTGGTTAATGCTGGCATCAGTGGGGACCTCAGTTGAGCTGAGCTGTGCCTGGAGCAACAATGACACTGATGTATGGTTTTCCTGGATGATTCTCTGGCTTGTTCACAACAGCTTTTGCTGGGTTCCAAGAGCCAGGCGAGAGAGAGAGAGAGAATGAGAGAATGAGAGAGAGAGAGAGAGAATGAGAGAATGAGAGAGTTCACCAGCTGGAAGCCATATCACCTCTTATGACCTAGCCTCTGAAGTCGTGCTGAAGCATTTCTGCTGCTTTCTACTTGAAGCAAGCCCACATTCAAGGAGGAGGGAATTAGACTCCACCTTTTGATGGGTGAAATGTCGGAGACCTTGCAGGTATGTTTTAAAATCCCACAGCCTTGAAGAGAAATGATGATCATAATGGGAAGTTTTCCTGATGGGCAGTAGTGAGAGGAAAATCATACTGTACAATCTACAGAAAGCTTCTCTAAGATCCTCATTACTCACTTTTCTCCCAAAGGACTTAAGGGCAGCCCAGCCACCCCACTCTTCTCTCTGTACCCATTCTCCCTCACATTCCTCTCTGTTCTAGTTCACGCCCTCCCAGGTTTATAAAGTGAAATTGAGACTCACACCTTTTTTTCCTTTCTCCATGGTCCATGTCCATTGATTCCCTCAAATGAATCAACAAGGCCTTTCTTCCTTAGGAAGGTGGGAGAAGGTAGGTTGCCATGCTAACGTTTTTCGTGTGTGTGTGTGTGTGTGTGTGTGTGTATACACATAAACACATCGATGTATTTGAAAATAAACCCAGTCATTTTAACTTAGTAATGATATTTGGAAATTAACCCCATAATCTGAGTAGACTAGACGTTTTTATATGCACATAACCCATGAATATAAAGAGATGTGCATAAATGTACAGGAAACAGGGCACCCTTGAGAGACCTTAACGAAAAGTCCATTTACAGAGGTGCAGGCAGAGTTAAGAGAAGTAGCAGGGATGTGGAGGCGGCCAGGGACTAGCAACAGCAGGAAGCCATCAACTTCCTTAGATCTGAAACGGGGTGGGTATGGCATTACCCAAGGTGGTGGTAGCCAGACCCCAGGAAGACTGACCCCTGCTAGAAGCTGCAGTCAGAAAAGAAACCAAGAACAACTGAGCGGTTAAAAAGTTGCAGATTAAAGTTACTTTGACCTCTCTTTTCTCCTGCCTTTTTATCCCCTCCTGGTTATTCCCTTTGGTCAAACCCAACCAGAATCCAGAGGGCAGGTGGTGTTATTGTCCTCCAGGGCTCAGCCTCCAGCCCAGAGCACATTGAGAAGGACAGACAATGGACAGGCAGGAAGGGGAGCAAATGGAGAGTACCCAGCACAACTTGTTTAAAAATGATGGCCTGCCTTCCTTCCTTCCTTCCTTCCTTCCTTCCTTCCTTCCTTCCTTCCTT
>NC_045444.1:119644659-119657724 GCF_002776525.5 Piliocolobus tephrosceles
TTTCTTTCTTTCTTTCTTTCTTTCTTTCTTTCTTTCTTTCTTTCTTTTCTTTTCTTTTCTTTTTTGAGATGGAGTTTCATTCTTGTTGGCCAGGCTGGAGTGCAGTGGTGTGATCTTAGCTCACTGCAACCTCCACCTCCCAGGTTCAAATGATTCTCCTGTCTCAGCCTCCTGAGTAGCTGGGATTACAGGTGCCTACCACCTCGCCCAGCTGATTTTTGTATTTTTAGTAGAGACAAAGTTTTACCATGTTGGTCAGGCTGGTCTCAAACTCCTGACCTCAGGTGATCCGCCCACCTCAGCGTCCCAAAGTGCTGGGATTACAGGTGTGAACCCCTGCGCCCAGCCAACCCTTTCAAACTGTACATACACTGGGGGTAAAAGGTGGTGAGGGGCCACATGCCCAAACAATGAAGAAAAATAGATAGTGACAGCAATTGGCATGACAGTCATTCTTAATTGCATGAGCTAACGAAGTGGAATTCCTGGCATGACTTACCCCAAAGTAATTTATTTTTGGCTTGGAAAACAGAACGGTTTTTATAACAGATTTTTCTAATTATGTTTTGCTTATGTTAATATGAGGGTTTGACTCCCCAAGTAAATACCACCTGATCACAAAGCAGGATGGCTCAGAAGTACACTAAGCACCAGGTGGAAGCCAGGCTGGGATTTCACAATTTGCTGCAGACGATGCAAAAGTATCTGGAACTTTTTGCTTTTAATGTGTGGGGGCTGCTCTCTCCAACTCATTTGTAAAAGTACTAAGGGCAGCTACCATATCTCATGTTTCCTCTCGATTCCTCAAAGATAATAATACTCAAACTTTGCTATGCATAAGAATCACCTGGAGAACTTGTTACAATGCAGATTTCTGGGCCCTGCCAGGATGATTGATTCTGTTGGTCTGGGTGATGCCTAGGAATCTGAATTTCAGCAAGCACTCTAGGTCCTTCTCATGCTGGTATTCAGGCCATCACATTTGGAGAAACATCACTGAAAGCATTAAACACATGGATTCATACTCAAAAGAGGCAAAGTTCTGTAACAGATGAAGTGGGGGGATGATTAAGAGCCAGAGCTGGGTTCCAATCCCAACTTTGCCACGAATTAGTTGAGGCAGCTTACCTTCCTTCTCTGATAATCATTTGCAAGAAGGGTAATACACAGACTTCGGAGTCATTGGGAAAATTGGAGGTAGCAGATGAAAAATAAAAATCGGGTGAAAACATAGTGGCTTTCACTATTTGTACCGAGAAATTTCTTGGGTGAGTCTTTCTCAAGGTAACTGGGCTCTGAGAGTCCTGCCTTCGAAGGCCCATGAGGATGGCACCTGTAAGATCAACTGGTCTGGTACCATCTTAGCATTGTTTCCTTGCAGTCACTGAGTGCCATCCTGAGACACTGTATTTCATAGATTTCATGTTTTTCAGGCTCACTCTTTCCTTGTTTCCACTTGTGAAATTATTATTCATCCTGCAGCATATGGACAACAGGTTTTTTACCCATTCTCTCTTGCCGTTGGCATGATACCATTCAACAATATGGTGTTAACAAAAAATATTAAAACTAGCTGTCTTAGATTTTTGGTTCTGGTTCATAACGTTGCATAATGAAAAGGAAAATCTTTCCCACAGTCCCAGTGGTGCGGAAACACTTAGAAATGACTCTAAATATAGACTCCCAAATGACAGAGAGGTTGTGTTATGTCATTCTGCGATTTCTGTTTCACAGCATGTTCTATGTGCTGGAATAAAAATTTTTAATGAAGTCAGAATGCTAAATTTAATGGAACCTTTGCTCTTTGTTCATTGCAAGATACATCATGTTTCCATTTAATTTGCTGTGCATCTTGGCATCAGGCCCCACACAGCAAAACAAAACTCAGACCTCATAATTCAATAGTTTTGATTACACCCAGATTCTAAAGACCACTGCATGTCTTTCCTAACTTTTTACCCACTTGATTTTCAGTGAAAAACTGTAAAAATTGTCTCCAATCGTTCCTCTTAAATCACCCTAATTGAACATAAGAGTAATAATGTAGACTGGAGGAATATTTTACATAATGTAAGTACTAATCCTAGGTGGCATATAATTAGCTTGCAATTTTTTTTTTTGTCAATAAATACCATAAAAATACTGATTGAGGCAGTGGCTCACACCTATAATCCCAGCACTTTGGGAGGCTGAAGTGGGTGGATCACTTGAGGTCAGGAGTTTGAGACCAACCTGGCCAACATGGTGAAACCCCATCCCTAAAAAAAATACAAAAATTAGCCGGGCGTGGTTGCGCATGTCTGTAGTCCCAGCTACTCGGGAGGCTGAGGAAGGAGAATTGCTTGAATCCAGGAGACGGAAGTTGCAATGAGACGAGATGGCACCACTGCACTCCAGCCTGGGTGCCAGAGCGAGACTCCGTCCCAGAAAAAAAAAAAAAAAAATACTGTTACAGAGAATAAATTTTAACTGCAAGTTGTTCCAAGCAGGCTATTCAAAACATGTACTTATAACTTAGGGGTATAAAATCTATACTAACCTGTTAGTGACTGCAAAATCTAATCTAGTTACCAGACCTTTGCATCTCAAACTTAGGTGTACATAAGAATTATGTGAGGAGGCTGTTTTCAAAATGCAGGTCTTTGGCCAGGTGCAGTGGTTCATGCCTGTCATTTGGGAGGTTGAGATGGGAGGATCGCCTGAGCCCAGGAGTTCAAGGCCAGCCTGGGTAACATAGTGGGACCCTGTCTCTATAAATAAAACTTTAAAAAGTGCATGTCTTGGGACCATTCATAAAGAATCTGATTCAGTAGCTGGGGGACGGAGGGGCCAGGGGAGTTGGCAAAACCTAGGAATATGCATTTTGAACACCCCCCAGGTCATGCTGATGTAGCTAATTGAGGACTGGCTAGCCCATTCTCCCTACAGAGGCTCTTTCTTCCTTACTTGTACCTGTCCATTCTCTCACCTGTGAGCAGACACAGGTGTGCATCCAAGATTATGAAATTTGGGTGAGCTCTTGGACTTCTCTTGGGCTAGGGCCACATGACAATCTTCTCAGGAATAAGCTAAATCCACTCCAATCCAGCAAGTTACCTATCTCAGGAATTGCTAGTACTGGTTGAAGAGATGGATGCCTTTGGGCTAAGATAAAATGCACTGTCTCATGGGTTCTCTACTTGATCCTCATTGCTCTGTAGGGTGGGGCCTATGTGTATTTTATAGAGGAAAAAACTGAGGTTCAGGGAGGTCAGGGCACTGGCAAAGGTCATATAAGAAAGGTAAAGGCCAGGCCTGATGGCTCAAGCCTGTCATCCCAGCACTTTGGGAGGCTGAAGCAGGCGGATCACCTGAGGTCAGGAGTTCAAAACCAGCCTGGCCAACATGATGAAACCCTGTCTCCACTAAAAATACAAAAATTAGCCAGGCATGGTGGTGTGCGCCTGTAGTCTCAACTAGTCGGGAGGCTAAGGCAGGGGAATGGCTTGAACCCAGGAGGCAGAGGTCTCAGTGAGCCAAGATTGTGCAACTTCTAGGAAACAGAGAGAGACTCTGTCCCAAAAAAAAAAAAGGAAGAAGAAGAAGAAGAAAGAAAGAAAGAAAGAAAGAAAGAAAGAAAGAAAGAAAGAAAGAAAGAAAGGTAGAGAACCAAGTCTTCAGGTCGTGTCTCCAATCTCTAAGCTTGTTCTTTTCAACTCCTTGTCAAGAGTTTGGTTGTATTGCCAGAATATACAGAGATGGGTTAAGCATTTTACATTTAAAAAAACAACACATTACCTCTTGGTATTAATTTTCTATACAAGAGGAGATGATCTCAGTGTTCGCAGAACAGCAGCTACACAGGCAATGATTAAAATTCTGAGAAAAGTCTCCCTCAGTCTGTCTTCAGACAATGCTTCCATCTGTGGTTAGGTATGAAAGTAGAAAGGTAATTTGGGGCCTGGTTCTCACACTCTCTGTCCCTGGCCTCCCTGGAGCTGGTTGGTGGCATTGCAAGGACTATTTACCAACAGGATTGGAAAAGTGATCTTCGCAAACCCCACTCTAGAATTTTCGAAACCGCTTTTTGTGCTTTTGGTAATGTATGAGTCTATCCAGCCTCAGCCACAACAAAAAGCCACAGAGTGGGTGGCTTACACAACATAAATTGATTTCTCACATTTCTGGAGGCCAAAGTCCAAGATCAAGGTACCGGCAAGTTCAGTTTCTGATCAGGCCTCCCTTCCAGGCTGATAGATGCCTGTCTTCTCACTGTGTCCTCACATGGCAGTGACAGCAGGAAAGAAATTTCTGCTTTCTCTTTCCCTTTCTGCCTCTTCTTTTTTTTGAGATGGAGTCTTGTTCCCATCACCTGGGCCGGAGTGCAATGGCACAATCTTGGCTCACTATAATCTCTGCCTCCGGGTTCAAGCAATTCTCCTTCCTCAGCTTCCCGAGTAGCTGGGATTACAGGTGTGCACCACCACACCCTGCTAATTTTTGTATTTTTAGTAGTGATTGGGTTTCACCACGTTGGCCAGGCTGGTCTCGAACTCCTGACCTCAGGTAATCCACCCACCTCGGCCTCCCAAAGTGCTAGGATTATAGGCGTGAGCCATCGTACCCAGCCACCTTTCTTCTTCTTCTTATAAAGCCACCCACCTTTATGGCTTCATTTACCCTTAATTACCTCCTAGAAGCCCAGTTTCCAAATACCATCATCATAGGAGCTGGGGCTACAAAATATTAATTTGGTGAGGACGCACAATTCAGTTCATAGCAGATGGATCCACTTAATTTCAGGAAAGCAGCTTTGGACAGAGGCAAATAGGCAGCTTTTCTTAACTAAAGACAGGAAGTTCTGTCTGAGAAGATGCCCTTCCAACCCTTTTCTCTTCTGTGGAGAAATGGATGCTTTATCAGGAAGTTAACATGTGTGATTACCAACCATAGGTGGGCCCTAGGAGATGCCATGCTGCTGAACCCGGTTCCACAGTGCTCAGGCAGAGCTGTACACAAGGTTGTATGTATGTGCACACCGCCTGGGGAGACATGCTGTAGCCACGATGGCTTCCCTGCTGTTTGGGGGACATATCAGGCAAGCTCTGGCCTTAGGACTGACTTAGACCGGGTTCCCTGGAAGCAGAGCCTGCGTCTGGGGTTTTTGTGCAAAGATTCTTTTGGGAGAAGTCTAGCTTTGGCCTGATCCCAGGGGGAGCTCTGGAACATACATTACTTCCCAGAGACGATCCCTTTCAGGGGAAAGAGGATTGGACACTTGTCCCTGCCCCCATCAGTCAGGCATTGGTCTCCTCCCAGGCATGTCCAGGATAGGAAGCAAGCTGGGTCAGCCAATGGCTATCCTCTGGAGAGGGGGACTGGTGTGAGGCTTTAGCAGACAACACCCCCCACCCAACAACAGAGGGAGGGGGGCAGCGCTGCTACAGAGGAGCTGGGCGGGCCCAGTTGCACCTGCGATGGAGGAGCTGTTGCTCTAGCTGATCCCTCTGCCTAGGATGCTCTCCCCCAGATCACCTCATGGCCAACTCCCTCACCTCCTCAGAGCTTTGCTAAAATCTCACCATCTTCCTTTTTTTTTTAGACAGAGTCTCACTCTGTAACTCAGGTTGGTTGGAATGCAGTGGTGTGATGTCAACTCACTGCAACCTCCACCTCCCGGGTTCAAGTGATCCTGGTGCCTCAGCCTCCCGAGTAGCTGGGACTACAGGTGCATGCCACCACCCTCGGCTAAGTTTTGTATTTTTAGTAGAGACGAGGTTTCGCCATGTTGGCCAGTCTGGTCTCAAACTCCTGACCTCAAGTGATCTGCCTGCCTCGACCTCCCAAAGTTCTGGGATTTCAGGTGTGAGCCATTGCACCTGGCCTTAAAATCACACATTCTCAATGGGCCACCTTCTGCACCCCCACCCACTCCCCATTACCGTCACCCAGCTCTGCTTCTTTTTTCCATAGAACTCGTCACCTTCTAACACAAACAATTTATTTCTTTTGTATTTTTTTGGGGGGTGGGGTGGGGGGAGGGTTGTTTTTTGTTTTTTTGAGACAGAGTCTTGCTCTATTGCCAGGCTGGGGTGCAATGGCGCAATCTCGGCTCACTGCAACTTCCACCTCCCAGGTTCAAGTGATTCTCTTGCCTCAGCCTCCTGAGTAGCTGGGATTACAGGCACCGCCAACACACCCAGCTAATTTTTGTATTTTTAGTAGAGACAGAGTTTCACCATGTTGGCCAGAATGGTCTCAATCTCTTGACCTCCTTATCTGCCCGCCTTGGCCTCCCAAAGTGCTGGGATTATGGGCGTGAACCACTGTACCCAGCCTGTTTTTTTGTTTGTTTGTATGTTTGTTTTAATATCATCTGTTTCTTCCCTCTTAGAATGAAAGCTCACTGAGGGCAGAGATACTGATATAGGCTTATCGCCCGGAATAGTGCCTGGGATATCGTAAGCACACCATGAATACTTGTTGAATTAAGTCGCAAATGGGCCCTGACTCAAAGAACGGAGTAGGTCAAGAGCTCAGAGAAATAGATTACATAAAAGGTTACTAGGCACTAGGGGCCTGCGGGAGGGGCACCACTGCCTCCAGGTATAATGTAATTTTTGGACCAGTGAATGCAAGGGTGTCATTACACTGTGCTCGGTTGGCTGTTCAGAAACCGTCCTGCCCTGCACAGTTGCTCTACTTGAGGACTTACTAAGCTTGTCCTTAACCTTTTAAAATACGTCTGTCTTATTCTGCCACAGAAGTCTCAGCTTGGGCAAGTGGTGGCCACCCACCCCTATGATAATACCTTAGTTAGCAGAACTTTTCATCCAAAGATACGGAAAGGCCAAGATATGGAAACACTCAGATACCACAATGTTTCATAAGCACTAAGGGAGGAATGCTTATAACTTCCTAAAAGAGGCTTCCTAACACTCAAAAGTTGAGTGACCCTGTCCACACCAACCTCCTACAGGCGGTGCCTGTAATCCCAGCTACTCAGGAGGCTGAGGCAAGAGAATCGCTTGAACCTGGGAGGTGGAAGTTGCAGTGAGCCGAGATTGCGCCATTGCACCCCAGCCTGGCAATAGAATGTCTGCCTTACAAAGAATGTCTCTTAGACAAATCCTGAAAACTCTTACCAAAAATATTATCTCTTGCTTGCTTTCCCCCCAAACAATTCACAGGTAATTTTCTATTCTTTGCTTAGACAAAATGGGCAAAGCATTTAGCAGACATTACCCCAAGAGAAAAAAAAGAAAAGAAAAGAACAAATATGTGGGAAAATCCACAATTTTACCCATAAAATGCAAATTAAAACAACACTCAGATACTATCACAATCTATCAAACCAGCAAGAATTTCTTGTTGTCGTTGTAATAACAAAACTGGTAAAGCTGTGGTTAATGTGCACATTCTGCAATGTGAGTGGAAATGTGAAGTGGTAAACCCTTGCGGAAAGCTACATGGCTAGATCCTTAGAGGCTTTGGTATCTTCATCATCTTTGACCTTTCTTCTACAGTCCCTGCTTGGACCTTATCCTACCAAAAAATCTGAAATGCAGAGGGAAAAGCCTTTGAACCCAGCCATAGAGATTTCATGCAGGACTCACATGGCAGGAAGAGGGAAAGGGAGAGGTTACTTAGGTAAGCTAGCAACAGATTCTCTCAAAGTTTTTCTTTGGTTTAACGTTTTTTGTTTTTTGTTTTTTTGAGATGGAGTTTTGTTCTTTTTGCTCTTGTTGCCCAGGCTGGAGTGCAACGGTGCGATCTCGGCTCACTGCAACCTCCACCTCCCAGGTTCAAGCAATTCTCCTGCCTCAGCCTCTCAAGTAGCTGGGATTACAGGCATGCACCACCACACCCAGCTAATTTTTGTATTTTTAGTAGAGATGGGGTTTCACCATGTTGGTCAGGCTGGTCTCGAACTTCTGACCTCACATGATCCACCCGTTTCGGCCTCCCAAAGTGCTGGGTTTACAAGTGTGAGCCATAGCACCCTGCCGGTTCAACTTTTTATCACAAGGATAACTCTTGTCACATACACTCTGTGGCCCAACAAACAGAATACTGGCATTTAGTTTCATAATTGGAATTGCTGATTTGTTGTGTTTTGACAGTTGAGTCATGTTTTTAAAACTCATATTTTGATGTTCCAAAAATGTCCCCTGGGCCTGGGGATGTAGGGACATCATTTACTCCTTGCTGGGTTCTTTAGCTGTTAACATAGAGCCATGGTAACAGCGATCTTATTTTCCAAATTCAAAAACTCAACATTCAAAACAATCATTTTCAAAATTCTCTGAATTCTCTTGTTACTTTTTCTCCTTGAACTTCACTCACTAAAAATCAACACAAAGTATAGTGTTTTATTCTATCTCAACTAGAATAAAATCTGCATTTATGAATATTTTTCAGGTAAGGCATTCACTCATTAAAAAAACAAACAAACAAAAACAACTGGCCAGGTGCAGTGGCTCACACGCTCACGCCTGTAATCCCAGCACTTTGAGAGACCAAGGTGGGCAGATCACCTGACATCAGGAGTTCGAGAACAGCCTGACCAACATGGTGAAACCCCATCTCTACTAAAAATACAAAAAGAAAATTTGCCGGGAGTGGTGGTGTGCACCTGTAATCCCAGCTACTCAGGAGGCTGAGGCATGAGAATTGCCTGAACCCAAGAGGTGGGGGTTGCAGTGAGCTGAGATCACACCACTGCATTCCAGCCTGGGCAACAGAGTGAGACTGTCTCATAAATAGATAAATAAATAAAAATTTAAAATTAAAAAAAAAAACTTATGCCAGTAAAACAAGGGTTCACCCCAAATGGGATTTAGGTTTTTCCTTTTTAATGTTTAGCAGGAAAGCTGCTTAGAAGGTTGCTGGTAGCTTTCTGTTTCTAGAAGTGGCCTCTTTGGAGCTGACTTTACTTACTCTGGGAAAGTTAACAGAAACGGGCTTTTTAGTTACCCAAAGGTAAAGCAAACTCCCACCCGTCAACCTTGGAGAAGCTGTGAAATCACGTCCCATGGGGAGGCAAGATTGTTGGGAGAAATGGAGAAGATTCCATCCAGGCCTGGACGCAGGAGACCTGCCCTCTCAGCTGTGGCATGAGAGGCCACCACCAGGGGTGGCAGAGAGGATGGGCGGATCCCCCACACTGCAGTGTCATCCACCGGGGCCTGAGAAGGGCTCTGCAAGGGCACCCTCCTTCTGCTACGGGCCTTTCTCCCGCCTACGACTCGGGGAGCAGCTCTTGGGCCTCTTTCCAGGACACACAGGAGTTCATGTCCTCAGATCTTGGTAAAGGCAGCAGGAGAGGGTGGAAACATCCTGCTGTGGGTCTTTGCCATAAAATGATGTCTAAGGGGTCTTCCTGCTCTAAAATTCTAAATTTCCATTTTAGTCAAGGCTTTCTGCCTATGGGGAAGAGAAACTAGCTCCGAAAGGAGACAGAGTAACCTAACCCTAAGGAGAGCTCAGCCAGGCAGAGTGGCTCACGTGGTAATCCCAGCATTTTGAGAGGTTGAGGCGGGTGGATCACTTGAGGCCAGGAGTTTGAGACCAGCCTGGCCAACATGGTGAAAACCTGTCTCTACTAAAAATAAAAAAAGTAGCCAGGTGTGGTGGTACACTACTGTAATCCCAGCTACTTGGAGGCCGAGGCAGGAGAATCACTTGAACCTGGAAGGCGGAGGTTGCAGTGCGCCGAGATCGTGCCACTGCACTCCAGCCTGGGCGACAGAGCAAGACTCTGTCTCAAAAAAAAAAAAAAAAAAAAAAAGGAGAGCTGATGAAGAGTCTAGCTAGCCAGGCCGCAGTCACATGGAGCTGGGAACAAGGTTGTCAGGTAGAGGGTGGCTCTTCTCTGGGCCCTGGTCCTCTCTGGATGTTTCCTTCTGCCCACCTGTTTCTTACTCTGCCCAGCGTCCTCTGCCTATTCCTGGTTCTCCTTGGTTTTGTCTTGTCATGGTGCTGACTCAGCCCTTGACTGCTCCAGACATGGAGGCCAGGCTCCTCACTCTCAGGCCCCTAAGAGAGGATTTGGGCCCAGTTAGGTGTCCACGGCTGGTCCAAAAAGCTCTTGGCCAGAAAGCTTCAGTCATGGGATAGAAATACAGTCACCCAGGCACATGACATGATTAGAGGGAAAGAGAAGTGGACTTGGGAAGGGTCAGGACCCTCAAAATGTCAACTGCAGTGTTGGTGGCAGCTCCTTTCATTCCCACTTTCTTCTATTACCTGGGTTTCATCGAAACCTCTCTGGTTCTCACAGAAGTACGTTCTAGGGCAGGGTTAGACATGAGAGATTTATTGAAGGAGGTACCTGTGCAGGAAGATGGGGAGGTTACAGGAGGAGGCTGGGAGAGCTGTCAGGCCATGATGCAGGTCTGACCCTGGTGAAGGAGAGAGGGAAGGAAGGTGAGGTAGGAAGACTGTCAGCGTGCCGCACATTCTAACAAAGTTTGTGCAGGCCTGATAGGCATCTGTCTAAGTCAGTTCAGTCTACTATAATAAGATACCACATACTGGGTGGCTTATAAACAACAGAAATGTATTTCTCACTGTTCTGGAGGCTGGGAATTCCAAGGTCAAGGTGCTGGCAGATCCAGTATCTGGTGAGAATCCTCTTCCTGGTTTGCAGACAGTAGACTTCTCACTGTGTCCTCACATGGTAGGAGGAACAAGGCAGCTCTCTGGGGCCTCTTTTATAAGGTCCTCACCTCATGAATGGGTGCTGATTGCATTCACGGGGGCTCTTTCCTCATGACCTAAGCATCTCCCAATGGTCCCACTTCCAAATACCATCACACTGGGGATTATGGCTTCAAGATATGAATTTGGGGCAGGGGCACAAACATTCAGTCCGTAGCAGCATCCTTGAGGGAAAGTTCATCAGAGGAGTCCCATGTGTCACAGGAGTCATTCTGTCTTAGCAGCCCTGCTGTGCTTCGTCATTGGTTGGGAGCAGTGGTAAGAAATGGGGACACAGCTTGAATGTGGTGGTGGATTCAGAGCACAGCATCAAGGGCTGTCAGGTGATTGTATTTCCCCCAGCAGGACATCTGAGAGATACAAGTTCAGGTCAAAACAGGCTCTTTTTTATGAAGCAGGAGAAGGAAGGCACTGATTGTTAAGCTTGCAGGCTATGGAGTCCCCGGGCTGGGTTGGAATCTGCCTACCTCTTACCCATCATGTGCCCCTGGACAAGTTACCTGTCTCCCTGAGCCTCACTTTCTTCCTCTGAAATAATAATAATGGCCATACCTATAAAGCACTTACCATGTGCAAGACACTGTTGTCAGTATTAATTCATTTAATCCTGGGGCACAGAGTTTAAGCAACTTGCCTAAGTTATCAGAGGTGATAAGTGCTAGCATCAGAATTTGAACCCAGAACCCAGGCTACATTGTCTTTGTGAAGTAGAGCCAGCAATAGCACCAACATGACTATGCTGTTGTGAAAACTGAGAAGAGAATAATTGTAAAGCATTTAGCCTCACACATTGTACACATTCAATGAATGTTACTTTCTGTTACTGGCATTACTAATTATTATTATAGAAGGTACAGATTGAGTTTTTCTTTAGTGGTTTTGAAGATACACACTTTTCATCCCAAAAGTCTCTTCTGACAATAACTAGTTTCCTTCGTATGGTGGGAAAAATGGATCCCACGGTGACAATGTAAAGTGATCCCACCTGCAGCCTTCACCTTGCTTTGGCTCTACATTCATCAGATGTCTTCTGAGGATAATGTGGTGTTCTGTGCACTCTCCCAACAGGGTAAACGGGACACACCATTGATAGCCTACCCAGCAGCCGTTTCCTGCTTCTTCCTGCCTCAGAGAGACCCAGTTTCCTTCAGATATTTTTCTGGTTATCTATTGTTGCATCACAAACCATCCCCAAAACTGAAAACAACAATTCATTTTCCTGTCTCACAATTCTGTGGCTGACTGGGCTCAGCAGGATGGTTCTTGCTTGGGGTTTCTCATGTGGTTGCAGTCAGATGGCAGCTGGGGCTGGGGTCATCGGAAGCCTCCACTGAGCTGGATATCCCAGGTGGCCTCTTCATTTACGAGTCCAGAATAGTGGAAACCAGCTCAGTATCTTGGTATCTATCTCTCTCTCTCTCTCTGTGTGTGTGTGTGTGTGTGTGTGTGTGTGTGCGCGCGCGTGTGCGTGTGTCTTTCTCTTCTTGATCTTTCTCTCTCTCACTCACTTGCTGGCTCTCCACATGGCCTCTCCACATGACTAGCTTGGGCTTCCTCACAGCATGGTGGTCTCCCTGCAGTCGGGCTCTGTATACGCTGGCTGGTTTCCCACAGAGCAAGCATTCCAAGAGACTGAGAAGGAGCTGCAAGGCTTCTTATCATCCAGCCTTGAACCTTGTGCAAAGACGTTTCCTCCGCATTTTATTAGTTACATAGGAGCAACCAAGACTCAGTCCAGGGATTACCAGGAGGCATGGTGTGGCAGAATGGGGGTGAGGGGAGCTTTGGAGAGGAGCTACCATGGATACCCCTTTCCCACTCAGCCACAGGCCTCTGGGGCAGCCAGCCTCACCTTCCAGCCTGAGGGTGAACCAGATGGGTCTAAAGGTGATGCCTCCTCCTTGCCAAGAATGAGCATGTGACCTTGTTTTGGTCAATGAGATATAAGGGGGGATGTCTGCTGGGCTTCTGGAGAAAGTTTTCACATTCCTAAGAGACAGTCTTCTTCCTCAGGTCATGCTTGGATTTGAATATGTTTTCTGAGGCTGCCGCAGGCATTTTCCGTCAGCCTGAGGATGACACAATCCCTAAGAAGGGCAGAGCAGACAGGTGGAAAGACCGGGAGCCCTGGAGGGCACAGTGTAGCCCATCCACAGCCAACCCTGAAGTACACCCTACTTTTGGACTCTCTGTTATCTGGAATAATAAGCTGAGACCATGTCTCTCTCTCTCTCTCTCTCCCCCCATAAATATATGTGTGTGTGTGTGTGTATGTGTGTGTATGTATATATACTATACACATAGGTACATACATATATATGTATATGTGTATATATGAGTGATGTGTGTGTATATACATATGAG
>NC_045444.1:119657734-119761482 GCF_002776525.5 Piliocolobus tephrosceles
TGATGTGTGTGTATATACATATGAGTGATATATATGTGTGTGTGTATATATATGAGTGATATATATATATATATCACTTAGGCTGGAGTGCAGTGGTGTTATCACAACTCACTGCAGCCTCAAGCTCCTAGGCTCAAATGATCCCACCTCAACGACCCCTTAGCTCTCCTTTGCACAGAGGGTTGTACAATAGATGGCTGTCTGAATTTGGCCTGTGGGCCATATTTTGCTGATCCCTGGTTTAAAATGACAAGGAGTAAATACTGCTGACACAAGAATGCTGACTTACGACTGCTCGTCCCTCTAATCCCCATTGTAAATTATCATTATAATTACCCACTGATGCTCAGGTTCGCAAATCTGCAGATTGTAACTTACTTTTATTCTTGCTTGAGTGAGAGGATGAGTTTACCTTAACCTTAAAAGACGGTAATTTTTAAGATTAAGGTAATGGGTGTGAGGTGGGTGCTGGGCTTCTGTAAGAGAAGTCAAGATTTGCAAGGAGAAAAATTTTCTCACAGCTTAATAAGGCAAAGGAGAGTCACTAGCAAGAATCAAAAGTGCTTATTGTCTTTTAGATACTTCCCCAGTACCCCACTTCCTGACCAAACCATAAAGGTCACTTCCTCTTGCCTCTAATACACACACCCTTAACTGAGAAAATGGATGAAACAGAGAATGGTTGACAACCTTAACCTTAATTGGGGTGGGGATCATGTTGGACACCAAAGAGATGGGGCCTTGAGGGAAGAGAGATAAAAAGAAGTAAAGAAGGCTGGGCATGGTAGCTCACACCTGTAATCCCAGCACTTTGGGAGATGGAGGCAGGCAGATCACCTGAGGTCAGGAGTTCGAGACCAGCCTGACCAACATGGAGAAACCCTGTCTCTACTAAAAATACAAAATTAGCCAGGCGTGGTGGCACATTCCTGTAATCCCAGCTACTTGGAGGCTGAGGCAGGAGAATCACTTGAACCTGGGAGGTGGAGGTTGCAGTGGCCTGAGATCGTGCCATTGCACTCCAGCGTGGGCAACAAGAGCAAAACTCTGTCTCGGAAAAAAAAAAAAAAAAAGAAGTAAAGAAGGCTGGGCATGGTGGCTCATGCCTGTAAATCCCAGCACTTTGGGAGGCCAAGACAAGTAGATCACTTGAGACCAGGAGTTCAGGACCACCCTGGTCAACATGGAGAAACCCTGTCTCTACTACAAATTAAAAAAAAAAATCATCCAGGCATGGTGGCGCACGCCTATAATCCCAGCTACTCAGGAGGCTGAGGCATAAGAATTGCCTGAACCTGGCAGTGAAGGTTGCAGTGAGCCAAGATCATGCCACTGCACTCCAGCCTGGGTGACAGAAGGAGACTATCTCAAAAAAAAAAAAAAAAAAAAGAAGTAAAGAAAATAAAACATGTGGGGAGGGAGAGACTGTGTAAGGGAGAGGGTGTGGCCTACTCCGCCCACCAAAGTATGATTGAGGAATGCACCTCCATGGTCTAGGCAGGCCCAGGCCCTAGGGAAAGCTCAGGGGTAAGTGGAAAAGACCATGGAAACCACTCCTGAATCTCCACCTCAATGTGGACTCTGTAAGGGCTGGACCAGATCTCCTAAGCCTGAAGCAAAGGACAACTGAACATTTTCCAAGGTCTTTCCTGTGCTTCACAGGCTAGACCATTCTGCCCTGGACTGGACTGTCTCACATACTTCCAGGAGAACGAGGAGAACCCCATGCGCGGGGGTTTCCCTGGTGTTTAGAGAAGCCATTTATCCATGCAGACTCTTTGACAAAATGAAGGGAGATATGCAAGGATTTCTAAGGAAACTTTAGCTGTGGGGAAGCTTCATAAGAAACTGAGGTCCCGTGTGCCCTTGGGGATAGAAATGCTTCCTATGGAAAAGAAGAGGCTCAGAGACAAAAAGTTGGAGTGTGTGGGACATCACATGCCATGCACAGGGGCCACTCCTGGAGCCCCATCTCTGCAAGAAGTTGTGTCCCTGGGCGGCTCCTCCTGATTTGGGGACCAGCCTCTCAAAGGCAAAGTACCTGGGTGTTCAGATTTGCAGAGCAAGTTAGAAAGTTAGACAAATCACTGTTCCCAGTTTTGGCCCTTATAAAGACAAAATGTCAACTTGATACTAAAGCAAAAACCCATATCACATGGCATACAATATTTATTTATTTATTGAATCTAAATCAGATTCCACTGCTGCATACTCTCTGGTTCTGCTGTACGAGAATGCAGTAGCAGGTAGATATGCTGCAGAGCTATTCATATCTTGTGAATCATTGGAATAGTGCGTTTTGAAATGGTGTCCCTTCACTTTCTGTATAGGGGGAAAAAAGGAAATAGTTCTATGACAATAGCAGTATTTTCTAATATTCTAGGTTTATTCTAATATTTCTTTTTCTTTTTTTTTTTTTTTTTTTGAGACAGAATCTCACTCTGTCGCCCAGGCTGGAGTGCAGTGGTGCAATATCAGCTCACTGCAATCTCCGCCTCCCGGTGTTACCAGGGGTCCTTGCTCCTAGAGCTTCCAAGATGGTGGCGGGCCACTTCCAAGATGGTGGCAAGCCTCGTGTTCTCTGACCTGGGGTTCTTGGCCTCACAGATTCCAAGGAATGGAATCTTTGGTCATGCGGTGCGTATTATAGCTCTATTAGAAGCCGTGGGTCATGGAAGAGAACAGTGGAACCCAGTGACTAGTGTTCAGCTCGATTAGGATGAACCCAGGCACTTAGCCATGCAGGAACAAACACCAAAATTACGGGCCTTTAGCCCGATCGGGAGTGGCAATGGGTGCCTTGCTGGATCAGGAGCACAGCAGATACCCTGCCGGATCCCGAGGGATGGAAGTCAGCAGCGGGTCTGCGATAGGTAGCAAACAGCAGCGGTGGACAGCGAGTGAAAGCTCAGCTGGAGCGGTAACAAAACATGGACCAGAAGAGTGCAGTTGCAAGATTTAATAAAGTGAAAAACAGAGGTCCCACCACGACTGTCTAATTTTTGTAATTTTAGTGGAGACAAGGTTTCACTATGTTGGCTAGGTTGGTTTCGAACTCCTAACCTAAAGTGATCCACCTGCCTTGGCCTCCCAAAGTGCTAGGATTACAGGCATAAGCCACCAGGCCCAGTCTTCGACCTTTCTTTTTAGATGGAGTTTCACTCTTGTCTCCTAAGCTGGAGTGCAATAACACAATCTCGACTCACTGCAAACTTTGCCTCCCAGGTTCAAGCGATTCTCCTGCCTCAGCCTCCCGAGTAGCTGGAATTACAGGCGTCTGCTATCACGCCCAGCAAATTTTTTTGTATTATTAGTAGAGACGGGGTTTCACCATGTTAATCAGGCTGGTCTTGAACTCCTGACCTCAGGTGATCTGCCCAACTCACCCTCCCAAAATGCTGGGATTACAGGCATGAGCCACCATACCTGGCCAAGTTACTTAACTTCTGTATGTCTGTTTCTTCATCTCCAAAAAAGAAATATTAATAGTACCTACATTATTGTGTTGTGAGAATTAAATAAGTTGATCCACGTAACACGGTGCCTGACATGTAAAAATCACTCCATAACGTTAACTGTTATTTGTAGTGGGAGAAGGCAGTAGTGTCTAGGAGAAATTTTATCATCTCTTTAAAGATCAAAGAAACAGGCCGGGCGCGGTGGCTCAAGCCTGTAATCCCAGCACTTTGGGAGGCCGAGACGGGCGGATCACGAGGTCAGGGGATCGAGACCATCCTGGCTATCACGGTGAAACCCCGTCTCTACTAAAAATACAAAAACTAGCTGGGCGAGGTGGCAGGCGCCTGTAGTCCCAGCTACTCGGGAGGCTGAGGCAGGAGAATGGCTTAAACCCAGGAGGCGGAGCTTGCAGTGAGCTGAGATCCGGCCACTGCACTCCAGTCTGGGCGACAGAGTGAGACTCCGCCTCAAAAAAAAAAAAAAAAAAAAAAGATCAAAGAAACAAACCAAGGAAGATAACCTCCCTGCCTCCACCATAGATCACATTTCCATCTTGTTGGAGGTATCATGTTGAATCCTCTGGCCGGCATTCCAGACACTGGCTGCCAATATGCAGAGGAGATAAAGATCTCCAAGAAAGTTGAAATGTTACTAAAATGCTTGTACTGTAGTATAAGGATAATAACACTTCCTCAGACATCATTTTAAAAGTATGAAATCTTGCCAGGCATAGTGGCTCACACCTGTAATCCCAGTACTTTGGGAGGCTAAGGCGGGTGGATCACTTGAGGACAGGAGTTCTAGACCAGCCTGGCCAATGTGGTAAAATCCTGTGGCTACTAAAAATACAAAAATTAGCCAGGCCTGGTGGCGGGCATTTGTAGTCCCAGCTACTCAGGAGGCTGAGGCAGGAGAATCGCTTGAACCTGGGAGGCAGAGGGTTGCAGTGAGCTGAGATCGAGTCACTGTACTCCAGTCTGGGCAACAGACTAAGATTCCATCTCAAAATAAATAAATAAATAAATAAATAAATAAGTGAATAATATGAAATCTGCCAGGCAAGGTTACTCCTGCCTGTAATCCTAGCACTTTGGCAAGCTGAGGCAGGAGGATTACTTGAGCCCAGGAGTTTGAGGTCAGCCTGAGCAACTTAGTGAGACCCAGTCTCTACAAAAAACAAACAAACAAAAGTTAGTCCCAGTGATCTGAGAGCCTGAGGTGGGAGGATCGCTTGAGCCCGAGAGTTTGAGGCTGCAGTGAGCTGTGATCGTGCCACTGCACTCCAATCTGGGTGATAGATCAAGACCCTGTCCCAAAAAATGAAATAAAATAATATGAAATCTGAGCATCAACATATATATGGAGTGAAGAACATGATCTGCATGTGGTTTAATCTATGTACACAGAGTTTCTTTATAATGAAAATTTCCTGCCGTGTATATATATATATATACACAAAAGCAATGACCCCCCCCCAAAAAAAGAAAAACAAGGGGCAAAAGAGCCAAGTAACATATGCCTACAAGGGAGCATTGCTATTATCATATTAAGAAATGAGGTTTGGACCCGGCACAGTGGTTCACACCTGTAATCCCAGCAGATGGAGGCCAAAATGGGCAGGTCACTTGAGGTCAGGAGTTCGAGACCAGCTTGGCCAACATAGTGAAACCCTGTCTCTACTGAAAATACAAAAAATTAGCTGGGAGTAGTGGCAGGTGCCCGTAATCCCGGCTACTCGGGAGGCTGAGGCACAAGAATTGCTTGAACCCAGGAAACGAAGGTTGCAGTGAGCCGAGATGATACCACTGCACTCTAGCATGGGCGACAGAGTGAGACCCTGTCTCAAAAAATAAAAATAAAAATAAATAAATAAGGTTTGGAAGGATCAGCGGTGTGTCCGGAAACCTGTGTAAGTTGGTTTCTTGACTATCCTTTGGTTTACTTTAGCAGCTATCGGGTTTATACAGCAGACAGTTAACACAGTAACACAGTTAACTTCGTTTATTTTCACTTTAAGTAATATAATTTTGGGAAGAGCTGAAAAGGAGTGGAAATAAAGACTAAGATAATTTTTTAAAAGAATAATAGCAAATGAGATTTTAAGAATAGAAGCCAGAGAAAAACCAACAGAAGAGAACTGAACCCCTTTTGTACTGCCGTCAGGCTGGTTCTTTGTACTCTATATTCCTTGTATCCATAAATGACACGTGTTCCAATCTCCCTTCCTAGAGTGAGCTCTTTGAAGTTAGGATGCCCATCCCTGTGCCCAACCCACACTGGAATTGCACTGTTTTTTTAACCTGCTGAGTGGAAGGTAAAGGAAATCAGGAAGACCCAAAGGTCAGAGAAAAGAGTAAATAGGACAATAGTTTGAAGGTTGGCCCTTGAATTCCTCTGAATTGGAGCATAACTAGAGGATGTCACAGATGAGGTGTGTAGGCATCAATGATGGAGGTGAGAATCTCTTGGAAGTTTTTAGCAGTGGAAATGCTGCCACAGAAGTGCTGTTATGTTAAAGCTGGTGGTACTTTGTTTCAGTGAAACTAGACTTTCCACAAAAAAAGTCCTTTGATAAGTGATGCCTTTTCTACTTCCTGTGAGCAAATTCGTGAGGATTAACATATTGCTACAAGAATCTTGGGATATTTTACATTTATCTTACATCCATTATAGGCAGTCAGACTCCATTTCACAGATGCTGCTTCCCGGCAAAGCATGCTGAATCCTTTAGACAATCACTATTTACCAAAACAAATAAAAATTCTCAAGATCTGTTATTTGTCACCAGAGTATTCAGACAACCTATTTCCTCCTCCTTCCTATTACTCATCCCCGGTCTTACTCACCCTCCATCCAGTCATTCCCCTCAGGGCCTGTGAACACACCTGAAGCCTCCCCATCACTGACTTTGCTCTTCACCAGGTTGCCCTCCCTATTGGCTAATTTAGGAGTAAGTTACACATTACTTAAAAATTATTCTGTTTCATGTATTCTAGTCTAGCCAGACTGCAGTGACAGCCAGAACAGAGACTGGATGATGGAGTGCAGTGGTTAAAGGCACAGATGTTAGAATGAAATTGCCTGTATTTGAACCCAGGTCTTGCCACTTTACTAGCCAGGTGTCCTCAGGCAAGTTACTTAACCTCCCCGTGCCTCAGATTCCTCATCTGTAAATAAGGATGAAGACGCTACTGAGCAGGATTTATATGTGGAATACTACTCAGAAGAATGCACAGCCCATAGCACTGTAGAAGTGTTCCTGCTGATTCATGATCTCCCATGCTGTCAAAATAAATGGTTTTATCAATAAATATGTGTTCATTTCTAGAACTTTTTTTTTTTTTTTTTTTTTTTAAGACAGAGTGTTGCTCTGTCGCCCAGGCTAGAGTGCAATGGCACAATCTCGGCTCACTGCGACCTCCACCTCCCGGGTTCAAGCCATTCTCCTGCCTCAGCTTCCCAAGCACCTGAGATTACAGGTGCCTGACACCACGTCTAGCTAATTTTTTGTATTTTTAGTAGAGATGGGGTTTTGCCATGTTGAGCAAGCCGGTCTCGAACTCCTGACCTCAGGTGATCCACCTGCCTCAGCCTCCCAAAGTGCTGGGATTACAGGTGTGAGCCACTGCGCCTGGCCCAACTTTTTCATGAATACATAGTATATATATATAATGTCTACCTATTAGAAAATGCACATAAAATACATATATAAGAAAAAAACACCAGCAATACCACTGCCTACAGGTAATACTACTATTAGTATTTTCACATATTCCATTCATTAATTAAATAACATTTACTGAGCACCTAACACATAAACGGCTTCATGCTCTTGCTGGAGATATAATGATGTGCAAAAACAGACACAGCTCTTGTCTCATGGAGTTTACAGTCTACTAGGGGAGACAGACCTTAATTAAGTAATGATACAAATATATGTGAAGCTGTAACTGGGATCAATGCTATAAAGGAGAGGTACACGTGTAACAGGGAGATAAGATGTGGTTATGAAGGTCTCTTATCCGACTGTTTTGAGGAAGTGACTACTGAAATAAGAATGAACACACAGAAATTAATTTGGAGAAATCAGAAGGGAAGATGTGCCCAACACAGTAAATCCAAAGGCCCTGCAATGGGAGGGAGCACGGTAAGCAGAAGGAAGTAAAAGGCTTCAGTGTGTTGGCCGGGCGCTGTGGCTCAAGCCTGTAATCCCAGCACTTTGGGAGGCCGAGACGGGCGGATCACGAAGTCAGGAGATCGAGACCATCCTGGCTAACACTGTGAAACCTCGTCTCTACTAAAAAAAAAATACAAAAAACTAGCCGGGCAAGGTGGCGGGCGCCTGTAGTCCCAGCTACTCAGGAGGCTGAGGCAGGAGAATGGCGTAAACCCGGGAGGCGGAGCTTGCAGTGAGCTGAGATCCGGCCACTGTGCTCCAGCCTGGGAGACAGAGCGAGACTCCGTCTCAAAAAAAAAGGCTTCAGTGTGGCTGCGGTTGTGTGCTAGATAAAACTGGTGAGTTAGGAGGAGGGTAGGCCTAGGAGAGCTTCACATCCTTTCTTTAGAAATTATTCTTCATGTGATCAACAAATATTTGTGTATGAGGAGCTAGGGACACACTGATTTTATAGAAATTGATTTATGACATATACTGCTGTTACTATCAACAATTTCCAGCAATAAATATACAGTAATTTAACCAATCTCTTTTTGTTGGAAATGTAGATTTTTTCCCCCAACTTCTCACCATTATTATAAACTGCAATTACTTTTACACCAACCTAAAAACAATGCTGTGACCAAGATTTTTGTATGTGGACATGTGTCCAAATATTTCTTGGCATAAATTCCTGCAAGTGGAATTGCTGGTTAAGCAACTGCAAATTTGTAAACATATTTTTATATACAGAAAGAGAGAGTCAGGGCCTCACTCTGTTGACCAGGCTGCTGGAACGCAGTGGTGCAATCTCAGCTCACCGCAGCCTTGACCTCCTAGGCTCAAGTGATCCTCCCACCTCAGGCCTATTCCCGTAGCTAGGATTACAGGCACATGCCACCACACTCAACTAATTTTTTGTATTTTTGTAGAGACAGAGTTGCATCACGTTGCCCAGGGTGGTCAGTCTCAAATTCCTGAGCTCAAGTGATCCTCTCACCTTGGCCTCCCAAAGTGTTGGGATTACAGGTGTGAGCCACCATGCCCAGCCTTGGAAACATATTTTAATCATAAATGTGGAAAATTAACGTGCTCAACTGTCAAGATGTAGTGTAATGGTCTTTTAAGAGTGGTGCCACTGCTGCATTTGAAGACATTCTCGGTCACTTTCAGAACTTTTTCATTTTGTTCAGTGCGTGAGGAAGTCACTTCTATTTCTGATCCCCATGGATCCTTCCAAAGACTTCAGGTCCACTCAATACTGACTACCAGTGAAATATCTTTAACTACAGTGCTAGAAGCCTGACTGTCCTCCTCTCCTCGGCCTAAGTTCTTTTTTTTTTATTTTTTCTGAGATGGTGTTTTGCTCTGTCGCCCAGGCTGGAGTGCAGTGGTGCGATCTTGGCTCACTGCAAACTCCACTTCCCAAGTTCATGCCATTCTCCTGCCTCAGCCTCCCGAGTGGCTGGGACCACAGGTGCCCACCACCACGCCCGGCTAATTTTGTTTGTTTGTATTTTTAGTAGAGATGGGGTTTGACCGTGTTAGCTAGGATGGTCTTGATCTCCTGACCTCGTGATCCGCCCACTTCGGCCTCCCAAAGTGCTGGGATTACAGGCGTGAGCCACCGCACCCGGCCACCTAAATTCTTCTTATCTGTCTCTTAAGGACCTTCCTCTGGACTTGAGACACACTGAAAGAGAAGGTAGTTTCTGATATTCCTTTCCCCTCTTTTGGCCACCTACTTTGTCTGGTTCCATTTTTATGCAGTAAATTCACTAATAGTTAAAGGCAGATAGAGCTCCACCAACTCTGTTACAGAACTGGGTTTTCCATTCTACTGAGCTTGTTCACAGACACAATTTTCTCAGGAGGATCTTCATCTCCCCCTTTCAACTTCTACAGCCTTAGATCACCTTCCAAGGCTCCATTTATTGTCAGGCCACAATTTCTAGGATTCTAACAATGAAGACAAACTCTGATACACGATTCACATGTTTCTTAGCTCCTATTTCCAGTCCTCTTCTCCATTGCAAACAAACAAAAAAAAAAACCAAACAAACCACAAAAACTGTTTCCAAGTTCAGTGGGACACTCTTGTCAAAGCACCCTGACTTCGGGTGTGTAAGAGTTAAGAAAGAAACACGAAAAGGACCTTAACAGTCAAAGACAGGTTTATTTTGGAGAATAAACCTGAGAGGGACTTCTTGTTGATTTTGGTCAGGAGCATTTTCTCTTACACACTAAGGGTGTTTAAGGGTTTACGAAGCGGTGAGCTTATTGCAGGTTCATAATGTTTCTATATGAGGGAAAGTTTATTGCAGGGTTGGAAAGTCTCTGATCAGAGGGGAGGCTATCTCCTGGTTGGCATGTTTCTGGTTGGAAGGGGGTTTATCTTAGGGTTGGAATGTTTCTGGTTATGCGGACATTCGCCATTAGGCTCATGTTTTGGGGTTGGATTTAGGTAGCTTTTTAATCAAGGGGAACTTAAAATGGTGGCAGTTATCCAAGATGGCAACGCTTCTGCTGTCAGGGTAGGCCTTGGGAAGACACCGAGTGTCTTTGTAAACTTAGGTTTCCCCTGTGCCAAGCACAGTGCTGACTGCATTACATGGGTTTTTCTTTTTACTATTCGTGACAATCTTCTGAGGTAGGTATCACTACTGTCCCCAGTTTACAGATTACCTGACAACTGAGGCTTAGGGAGGCTGCCATCATCCACAGTCACAGAGCTACTATGAAGGGAGGGAACCCCATTTGTTCCTAAACTGCGATTAAAAAAAAAAAAAAAGTTGCGGGAAACAGGCCAAGAAAGAAAACACGAAAAGGGTTGAAAAGCAGCAAAAGTAAGCAGTCAGGAGGAAGTGGCCCCTTTCCTGCCTCCTTCCCGCCCGGAGCTGTGCCTTGCGCGGTGCCCGGACGCCCCCAAGCGGCCACCTCTCTGCCTCTGACGCTTCCGGGTACAGGCTGGCGTCACTAGCGAGCGCCTTGCGGAGGCACCCGCCCCGAGCCCGTGCGGCGTGATACGTCGGGTGAGGGGGAGGGTCTTCCGGCCCTCTGGAAAATCATTTCCGGCAGGAGCCGGAAGACTGCCCCGGATGGCCTCGGGGACGGTCAGTGTGTGGAGGTGAGCTCCGGGATTGCTGGCTTTCCCGCGTCCGCTGGTTGCCTCATGCTGCAGGCCACGGCCGCCAGCCCCCGCTCGCATCGGTGGCGCTGAGGTGCCGGGACAGGAAGCGACATGTCGTCGGGCCTCCGCGCCGCTGACTTCCCCCGTTGGAAGCGGCACATCTCGGAGGAACTGAGGCGCCGGGACCGGCTGCAGAGACAGGCGTTCGAGGAGATCATCCTGCAGTGTGAGCGGCGCCGGTGCGGGCTGGGAGCGGGGCTGGCGGGTCCCGCGGAGGCATGCGGGGCGCCCGCGGAAACCTGAGGCCGAGTCCTCGGCGCCGCCCGCACGCTTGGCGGCCGCCCCGGGTACCTCGCGCTGGGGACGCCCCAAGCCTTTTAAATGTTTTTTCTAACTTGTGTTTTATCTTTAGAGGATTTTCCCTGCTGAACTGTGCGATTTTTGTGGGGAGGCACAGTTCGTGTTTGTATTTGTAAATCCCAGCAGCTCACACAACGCTTATGCACTTAAATAGGTCCCAGAAACATCCCATTTATGGGGTCAGGTTAATGAAACGGTCGTTAACTTTAAATTGCTGAATTAACATTGCCTTCTGAATGCACTGGAACGGGTGGCCTTTGATTCCTCAAACTTACTTCCCTTACTCTACCTTGGTGGGTTTTTTGCGGGGAAAGAGGGATAGGGGATCAGGGTCTCGCTCTGTCGCCGAGGCTGGAGTGCAGTGGCGGAGATCACGGCTCACTGCAGCCTGAAACTCCCAGGCTCAAGTGATCCTCGCATCTAAGCCTCCCGAGTAACTGGGATTACAGACGCGCACCACCACGCTCGGCTAACTTAAAAAAAAAATTTTTTTTTTTTGGAACGAGGGTTCACTGTGTTTCCCAGGCTGGTCTCCAACTCCTGGGCTCAAGCGATCTTCCCACCTCGGCCTACCAAAGTGCTGGGATTATAGGCGTGAGCCCAGGTGTTATCATACATTTTGATTCTTAATCTCTTTTAGGTGGGACAGAACTTTTACTGTTACTGAAATCTTCAGTATGAAAGAGGTGGTTTTCTTTCCCCTTACTGCTTGCAGCTTAAGGGTACAAAAATGATTGTACCTTTACCTAAATTGTAATGGTCCTAAGGTGGTTCCATCTGTCCCTGAAAGTAAACCTGACAACTTTCCCAAGTTATGTTGTTCGTGGGATTCAAAATAATAATTGCTGCCTTTTTTGCATTCTGATTGTGCAAAATCAGTAGTTCTCAAACTTAGCTGCACATTAGCATTACCTGTAGATCTTTAAAAAATTACAAATCCCAAACCACACCCCAGACCAACTAAATCACAATATATGAAGTTAGGACACAGGTATCGTGTGTGTGTGTGAGAGATTCAGCCTAGAACTGCATGCCAAGTTATCAGTGTTTTTTGATGCTTCCTAAATGACTCAACTGTGCAGAGAAATTTGAGTACTGTGGTAATTATTTTCATGTGTTATTTCATTTTATCTTTCCCAAAATTCTATATATGAAACAGGAACGGTTATTGTCATTTTCACACATGGAACTGAGGCCAAGAGAGAATAGGTAACATCTGAGGTTGCTCAGCAGGTTAATGGTGGGACTGAGTTTGTTTTTTTTTTTTTTTTTTTTTGAGACAGAGTCTTGCTCTGTCACCCAGGCTGGAGTGCAGTGGCACAATGTCAGCTCACTGCAACCTCCACCTCCCAGGTTCAAGAGATCCTCCTGCCTCAGCCTCCCTAGTAGCTGGAACTATAGGCGAGCACCACCACGCCTGACTGATCTTTGAATTTTTAGTAGAGACAGGGTTTCACCATGTTGGCCAGGCTGATCTTGAACTCCTGACCTCAGGTGATGTACCTGCCTCGGCCTCCCAAAATGCTGGGATTACAGGCATGAGCCACCGTGCCCAGCCGGGACTGGGATTTGAACTCAGGCTTGATGACTAACTTTTGCATTTGCTTTTCTCACTGGCTCCCCCAGCAAATGGTTCTTTGCTTTCACTGCACCCATTGTTTTAACAAAACTGAGAAGAAAGGGGATGCTTTGCTGTTCTAGGAGGCCCTGAAGAACACTGCTGTTTCAGAAGGCCGGAAGCACAAGTCCCTCTTACTCAAAACATGATTCCCTGACAGATGACATAAATCAGTTCATTAGGTGCTTATTGGGTGCTTATGCTTTAAAAGCTAATATCCTTTGAAAGTCAAATTGGATTGGAGGCTTGACTCACCCCTCTCTGAACCTTTTCACTTACTTTTTCAGTCTGTTTTGCCTCATCTATAAAATGGGGATGAAGCTTGCCCTGCCTACTTCATAAAAACAGTGCTGTGCATATAAGTGCTTTCAAAGCCATCTGTATAATAGCCTGTAATTGTAAAGCATTATCTCTTGACACAAATGGAATGTTTTCCTGCACTTTGAAAATGGCATCTTGATGGGACAGGAACATGTAGAACAGTCAGAATAAGAGGTCAGTTGTGGAAAGAAGATAGCTTTAAAGGGTACTAGAGTAGCCGGTAATGCTTGCCTGAGGGACCAGGAGAGGAGACTGGGATGAGAAGCTAACAATGAACAGGAGAGTGAGACAGCCTTTGCTTGTTAAGATCTTCTGTTTAGGCGGAGGGATTGACGTTTAGGGAGATCGTGTCTATCATAGTTTGCGAAACACCTTCATTCCACTCATTCCAGCCTCCCCAGGCCAGTCAAGTTCTGACCCTCCATCAACCTGGAGTCTGGTCCCTGTTCAGTCCGTGCCTTTAAGTCTGAAGAGAACGGTGGAAAGAAGCTGTAGGGGGAGGGGAAAGGCTTCCCTCTGTCTCCAGCCTTCTCTTCAGGGAGCAGCCTTTGAGAAGGACTTCTTTTGAATGCCTCTGTTTTTTGAAAGAACCTAAAATTATCACAGGGCACCAAGCTTTGCTGTAACATCTGAAGATCTTACTAGAGCCCTTTGACACTGGTGGATTTTAAACCTTTCTCTTGATCATGATGTCCCAGGTTGAACCCAATGCCCAGTTTGGCTGAGCTAATTCATTTGACTAATGCAGATGAGAGTGTTTCTACCCAGGAATTCTCTTTTCAGATATCAGGAAGTGGGACTCAAGACTCTTTAAAAGAGAAACAAGCTCTTTTAACAGGAGTAGTCACTAGCATAAACCCTGTCTTGTTCTGCTTGGTACCTGCAGAACCGGTACCCATATCTGATCTTACTGGTGCCTGTATGCCTATTACTCTTGTTTTTTATTTCATTTTATTTATTTAGAGACAGAGTCTTTCTCTGTCGCCCAGGCTGGAGTGCAGTGGCGTGATCTCAGCTGACTGCAACCTCTGCCTCCCGGGTTCAAGCGATTCTCATGCCTCAGCCTCCCTAGTAGCTGGGACTACGGGCAAGTGCCACCATGCCTGGCTAATTTTGTATTTTTAGTAGTTTCACCATGTTGGCCAGGCTGTTCTCGAACTCCTGACCTCAGGTAATCCGCCTTCCTCTGCCTTCCAAAGCGCTGGGATTACAGGCGTGAGCCACTGCGTCTGGCCTGTGTGCCTATTACTCTTAACTCCATGTTCTTTCTAATCCTGTCTTTTGAGTTTCTGTACTCTGTCTCCTGTCAAATTGATTATGTTTGGAAAGAGAACTCATTTCCTCTCTTAGCTGTCCCCTCCTGTGTTCTCTCACACGTTAGCATCCTCTGCCCAGTTGCCTGAGCAAAGAGTCTCAGAATAATCTTTGACTTTTTACCAATACGGATCTGTTAATGTAGCTGCCTGCTTTTATAATTTCTTATTTCATCATTGCCAGTAAGAAGAAGTCTAAATTTCTGATCCTGCTTTTTCCAGTGTTGGCTCCAACCTTTATTTCCAGCCACTTACCGAAAGACTCTGTTATTCCTTCTGCGTGGCCCATCATCTTCTTTTAAGACTTAACTCATATATCACCACCTGTGACACCATTCATAAAAATGAGTACAGAGTGTATTCTCTTTTTTTTTTTTTTTTTTTTTTTTGAGGCAGAGTCTGGCTCTGTCGCCCGGACTGAAGTGCAGTGGCCGGATCTCAGCTCACTGCAAGCTCCGCCTCCCAGGTTTACGCCATTCTCCTGCCTCAGCCTCCCGAATAGCTGGGACTACAGGCGCCCGCCACCTCGCCCGGCTAGTTTTTTTTGTGTTTTTAGTAGAGGCAGGGTTTCACTGTGTTAGCCAGGATGGTCTTGATCTCCTGACCTCGTGATCCGCCTGTCTCGGCCTCCCAAAGTGCTGGGATTACAGGCTTGAGCCACCGCGCCCGGCCCAGAGTGTATTCTCTGTACCTTTTTATACTTGACTGAATTTAATGTTAACTCCTTCATGTTGGGGACTGTCATTTATTTCTATTTCTAGTTCCCTGACCTAAAAAGTAATTTAATGTGTCAATCATGGTAAAGTTCTCCTGTAGTACTTAAAGGTCCATAGCATTTCACTTTGCCATTGTGTTTAGTGTGGTTCTTTTTCTTTTTTCCTCCCAAGGTAGAAACAAATAACTTCGGGGGTAGGAAGCATTTTCAGCTCCCTTTAATAGAGAAGACATTCTTGCAGGTGATTTCTGTAGGTTACTATGGCTGCGGAATGTATGTTCCTGTATTTTTTTCTTCAATACATGACAAGGTAGGTACCTAGCAAGTGTACATATGTTATAATAACTTAATTTCTGACTTTTTTATTTTAATAGATAACAAATTGCTGGAAAAGTCAGATCTTCATTCAGTGTTGGCCCAGAAACTACAGGCTGAAAAACATGACGTACCAAACAGGCATGAGATAAGGTATTTTGAAACTAACCTATATTATTTGTGTCTCCTCTAATGAGATTTATCTCAGTTCAGTTGTCACTTCTCTAATTTATTTATTTATTTATTTATTTATTTATTTATTTATTTATTTATTTATTTTTTTTTTTTTGAGGCGGAGTCTCGCTCTGTCGCCCGGACTGGAGTGCAGTGGCCGGATCTCAGCTCACTGCAAGCTCTGCCTCCCGGGTTTATGCCATTCTCCTGCCTCAGCCTCCGGAGTAGCTGGGACTACAGGCGCCCGCCACCTCGCCCGGCTAGTTTTTTTTGTATTTTTAGTAGAGACGGGGTTTCACCGTGTTAGCCAGGATGGTCTCCATCTCCTGACCTCGTGATCCACCCGTCTCGGCCTCCCAAAGTGCTGGGATTACAGGCTTGAGCCACCGCGCCCGGCCAACTTCTCTAATTTAAAAGCAAATCAAGTACTATTTTGTGTTCCGGTTTTTGTCAGCTCCTTTCAAATAAGAACTAAAACCGTGTAATTAAAATTGTTTTTTAAAAGGTATGTACATACCTAGAAAGGTTATTATCAGTACAGTGCTCTCAGCTTGAGAAATTTCTTAAGGCGGGTTCGTGTGGTAACCCTACATCAGTTTCTCATCTAACCTGCCAGAGTTCATGTTTTTTGTTTCTTTGTTTGTTTTTAAATAATCACAGACAAGTTAAGTATTTCTGAGAAGGTTTTTGTAGATCCTATTAATATAGGAGTGATTGGTACATACACAAAAATTGCTTTTGTGCAGTATGGGCCTATTTGATCCTTTTTAGGTTGGTGATTTTTTCAACATACAAATGGTCCCCAACTTGCAGTGGTTCAACTTACAATTTTTCTTTTTCTTTTTTTTTTCTTTTTTGAGAGTGTCTCGCTCCATCACCCAGGCTGGGGTGCAGTGGCGCAATCTCAGCTCACCGCAACCTGCAACCTCCACCTCCCGGGTTCAAGCAATTCTCCTGCCTTAGCCTCCCAGATAGCTGGGATCACAGGCACCCACCACCACACCTGGCTAGTTTTTGTATTTTTAGTAGAGGCAGGGTTTCACCATGTTGGCCAGGGTGGTCTTGACCACTTGACATCAAATGATCCACCCACCTCAGCTTCTGAAAGTGTTGGGATTACAGGCATGAGTCACCATGCTGGCCAGCTTACACTTTTTCACCTTTATAATGGTGCAGAAGTGATGCACTTTCAGTAGAACTGTACTTTGAGTATTCATCCAACCGTTCCGTTTTTCCCCTTCAGTTTAGTATTCAATAAATTGCATGAGATATTCAACAACTAACTATAAAATAGGCTTTGTGTTAGATGATTTCGCCCAACTGTAGGCTAATGTAAGTGTAACCTATGATACTCAGTAGGTGAGATGTATTGAATGTATTCTCAACCTACTATATATTTTCAACTTCTGATGGGTTTAAAGGGACTTAGCCTCAGTAAGCAGAGGAGCATCAGTATTAGTAGATTGTGAAATCAAATGAGCAGATTGCAATAAGCTCTTATTTTTCTTTAAGAACTAGATTAGAAATATACCAGTGTGTGCTGGGCGCGGTGGCTCACACCTGTAATCCCAGCACTTTGAAAGGCCAAGGCGGGTGGATCATTTGACGTCAGGAGTTCAAGACCAGCCTGGCCGAGATGGTGAAACCCCGTCTCTACTAAAAATACAAAAATTAGCCAGGCCTGGTGGCAGGCGCCTGTAATCCCAGCTACCTGGGAGGCTGAGGCAGAGAATTGCTTGAACCTGGGAGGCGGAGGTTGCAGTGAGCCAAGATCACACCACTGCACTCCAGCCTGAGTGACAGAGCAAGACTCCGTCCCAGATATATATATATATATATGTGTGTGTGTATGTGTATTAATAGAATATTTCATGAGATACATATTTGTTCATGGTGGCGTATTTGTGTTTACTGGGTCATTTGTGTGCATTTATGTATATTTGAAGTCTTATTGTTCTCTTCCATAATATTCGTTGTGTTTGCATGTTAAATTTGGTATGGGAACAGTAACCATTATTTCTCTGAAATCTCCACACATTTAGCAATTGTAAAAACAAGGTTGGTGATTTATGGTGTCTAGAAATGGTAGCTGTAGCCTGATGTATTTACTCCTAGAGCTGTAGCTGCTCTCACGTCTCCTCATCTGGCAGGATGGTCTCCTGGTAGAGGACGGAGTGGGAAAGATACCAGAGAACAGATGGCTTGGCAGGGCCTCACTTCCGTCCTTGCTTTGTAACAGTTCAGGAGTTCCCGCCTGGCTGTGGCCCTGGGAGGCCTTCTGTAGTACTTAAGATATTAGTTTTAGTATTTTGGTTAACTTTAGGTGTAGATAATGCTGTTTCACCATTTTCATCTAAATTCATCCAATTGAAAACTAAAAACATTTCTATCTGATTAAACCCTTGGTGACTGTATTCTTGTATTCTTTATCTGTTAGCCAAACTCATGTGCTTGGAATATGCAGCAGTTCTTTTGGCTGAATTTCACTAGGATGGTCTTTTTTGAGGCAGGGTATCTCTCTGTCGCCCAGGCTGGAGTGCAGTGGCATGATCATGGCTTACCGCAGCCTCAACCTCCGAGGCTCAAGCAATCCTCCTGCCTTAGCCTTCCGAGTAGCTTGGAGACTGCAGGTGTGCACCACCATGCCAGTCTAATTTTTTAATTTTTTGTAGAGATAGGGGTCTCACTATGTTACCCAGCCTGGTCTTTACTCCTGGGCTTAAGTGATCCTCCCTCCTCAACCTTCCATTAGTGTTGGGTTTACAGGCATGAGCCACCACATCCAGTGGGATGGTCATTTAGTTGGAGGTCTTGTTACAAATCAGGTTCATTCAGCCCACTCATAGCAAATTAATCACTGAGATGATGGGTTTTGTGAGAGTTTATTCATAACATGGCCAAGCAAGGAGGCAGGAGAACAGGTCTCAAATCCACCTCCTTGGAAATAGGGATGGGGGTACTTATGCGATAGAAAGCAGGGTGGTCTAAAGTGCGGGAAGAGGTGACTGGTGGGTAGGAAAGATGAGGTCATTGGGGCTTCCATGCAAGCATAATCTAGCTATGTAGTTCCTCATAGGACACATGCAGAAAATGGTGGCATTAGCACCATCTGAGGGAGGAGTGTTTTGGCCCTCTGATGTCAAAAGATCACCTCTTGGGCATTCACACAGGCCCAGTTGAAGGGTTGGGGGTCTCAGCCGGCTTTAATGAGCAAGAGCTGCCTCCTAGTTCCTGGAGAAAAACTTGAAGCACCAGTTATTGTAGTGAGCCACAGTCAGTTATTATTTATAAGGAAGCTAGTGGGAGTTTAGTTATGTATTGTTTGGCAACTTGACTTGCTAGTGGGAGTTTGGAACTAGAAAAAAGTGATGAAAAGCAGGCAAGGCAGATTGAATGGTGGGCTTCATCAGGTTACCCCTTGTTCGGTCTTTCCATTTCCACAAATGTTATCCATAATAAGTCTGCCCTCCTGACTTCCTTGTTTCCATTCACGGTATCGTTGTTTTCCACGAGTCATCTATGGTTCCTTCTTCCCTCTGTATCTTCCCCTCCCCACATTCCTTTATTCCTCATATTCCCCGTATCCACCAAGCCCATTGGTTCTCCACCCCCTAGCCTCTTGCATCCTTTGGTTTACGTTTATTTTGCCACCTCCTTTGTTTATTTATCTTCTTATTCCCAGACTGTGGTGAGAGCCTCATTCACTCAATAGACTTCTGTGACCGCAGTGTGGGCTGGGCATTAGGGCTGTAGAGATGAGTAAGCCAGAGTGCCTACTCTGAGGAGGAGTAGAATCTAGTGGGGGAGACCAACTCAAAGGGACATTTGCTAGAACATGTAAGGGTGTTCACGGAAGCTGGGCACTTCATTGGTTTCCTCTCCCCTCCTTCCTGTCTCTCCAAAGACCCTGCCTGTCTCATCCTAATTAACCGTAAAACAGTGCACACTGTGCTTAAATAGTCAACTGCATCAGTTACCAGACTTTCTCTTAAGTATTTTCATCACTTTGCCTACAGTTTAAAATCAAACTTTTCAGCCTCAAAATTGTTTATTCTAAGCATGGTTCCTGGACTAGGGGCATCTTCTGGGAAGTTGTTAGAAACAAAGATTCTTGGGCCCCATCTCAGACCTATTCTATTAGAAACTCTAGGGGTGGGACCTGGTAATCTATGTTTTCAGAAATGCTTTAGGTGATTCTAGTGACCTCTAAAGTTTGAGCTCTACCACCTTTACTGCTACTCAGACTTCCCGGAACCAGCAACATTCCCATCACCAGCACACAGAAAGTGAGAAATGCAGATTGCTGGGCCTTGCTAGGAAGGCAGATCGCCTGTTAGTGGGCTCCAGGAATCTGTGCTTGAAACATGCCCTCCGAGTGGTTGTTTTTTCCTACTTGCCAAAGCACCTTCGTGGGCTGATGATATTCATTGTAAGTAAAATAGGAAGTCCTTGGAGGCTTTGGGTCGTGAAAAGAGCTGTATCCTGCTTGCCTTAGTCTCCCTTAGCATTTCTGTTGAGTTCTGTGTCTTGGTAGACTTTGAAGTTTAAGCATCTAATCCTGAGGCCTCTCTGCCTGATGATCTTGCCTCCATTTTGCCTTCCTAGGAGATTCCTACTTTAGTTCCTCTTGGGAAACCCCTCCCAAAATGAAACCATCCTTGTCTGGGGAAATCTTTGCCTCTGAACGTGATTAACACTTTCTCTCGTCACTCTGATACACTTTTGTTTTTCTTTATGTTGTTAGTTTTAGTTTTTTTTTTTTTTTTTTTTTGAGACCGAGTCTCGCTGTGTCGCCCAGGCTGGAGGGCAGTGGCGCAGTCTCAGCTCACTGCAACCTCCGCCTCCCGGGTTCATGCCATTCTCCTGCCTCAGCCTCCCGAGTAGCTGGTACTACAAATGCCCGCCACCACGCCCAGCTAATTTTTTGTATTTTTAGTAGAGACGGGGTTTCACTGTGTTAGCCAGGATGGTCTCGATCTCCTGACCTCGTGATGCACCCACCTCGGCCTCCCAAAGTGCTGGAATTACAGGCATGAGCCACCGCACCTGGCCTGTTGTTAGTTTTTATTTCATGAATCTGTTCTATAGCTAGCCAGCTCCTTGGAAGGCGGGACCACGTCCTACATGCTTGAGTCCAGGAGTTCGAGGCCAGCCTTTGCAACATAGATACCATCTCAATACTTTTTTAAAAGGTGGGGACCGGGCATGGTGGCTCATGCCTGTAATCCCAGCACTTTGGGAGGCCAAGGTGGGTGGATCACCTGAGGTTAGGAGTTCGAGATCAGCCTGACCAACATGGTGAAACCCCACCTCTACTAAAAATGCAAAAAAATTAGCCAGGTATGGTGGCATGCGCCTGTAGTCCCAGCTACTCTAGAGGCTGGGGCACAAAAATCACTTGAACCCAGGCGGCAGAGCTTACAGTGAGTCGAGATCACGCCACTGCACTACAGCCTGGGTGACAGAGCAAGACTCCATCTCAAAAAAACAAAAAGGTGGGGAAGATCTGATAATTATTCTGCCTAATTTAGGATAGTTTCATGTAAAGTGTGTTCTACTTTCTGATCTCTTGACGTTACTTCTTGGGCTAAGATTGGGAAAGTATCAGGTTGCCTCAAGATAAGGTATTAGTTTGTGCTTAGCTTTGTAATAACAATACATATAGAGATGGAAAGACTGCTATACTGCCACCTTTATCCCCCTCTTTTTATTTTATTCTAGGTCATATGGAGTGGGCAGTTCTTTCCGCTCTCTTCAGATGTTGATATCCTAGTGTCCAGCCTTATTCCTTTTCTCCATCTACAAGCTTTCCCCAGGCACTGATTTCAGCTACTCACTATAATCTGATAATTCTCACCTGTGACACCAGCCTTCTCTCGAACTATAAATCCACAGTTCTAGTTGTCTTCTGCTGTTTCTGAGATACCATGTAAACACTTGGCAAAGATTCCAAAACTGCATTGATTCTGGAGGTGATCTGAACTCACTCCCGTGGCCTTAGGCACATCTATTTGCTGACAGTGTCTACATGTTAGCCTCTAGCTTGGACTTCTCCTTGAGGTTTGGACTCTTTTTTTTTTTTGAGACGGAGTCTCACTCTGTCGCCCAGGCTGGAGTGCAGTGGCCGGATCTCAGCTCACTGCAAGCTCCGCCTACCAGGTTTACGCCATTCTCCTGCCTCAGCCTCCCAAGTAGCTGGGACTACAGGCGCCCGCCACCTCGCCCAGCTAGTTTTTTGTATTCTTTTTAGTAGAGACGGGGTTTCATCATGTTAGCCAGGATGGTCTCGATCTCCTGACCTCGTGATCCGCCCGTCTCGGCCTCCCAAAGTGCTGGGATTACAGGCTTGAGCCACTGCGCCCGGCCGAGGTTTGGACTCTTAATACTCAGTTTCCAGTTGGCAATACTCAAGTTTTCACTTGACTGGCCACAACTGAACTCTTTAGGCCTCCCCCAAAACCTGCTGCTCCCAGTCTTGCCCATTTCAGTGGCTGACACATGCCTTCTACCAGTTGCTCAGGCCAAAAGCCTTGAGTCATCCTTGACTGCTATCTTTCTTCACACCCCATACCCAATTCAAAGTCAAGTCCTGTAAGCACTGTCTTTGGAATGGATTTAGAATCAGACAGTATCTCACCTCACTGCTCCCACCCTGGTCTGGGCTGCACTGTTCCATATTTGCACTTCGCAGTAGCCTGCTGGCTGGTCTTCCTGTTTCAGCCCTTACCCCATGCAATCTGCTGTCCTTTTAAAACCTAAGTCATTCAGCTGCTCAGAGCCCTCCAGCAGCTTCCCTTCATGCCTAGTATACCTCACAGCCCTCAGAGGGGTCCACAAGGCTCTGCATCATCTCCCCACCTCCTCCTTGGCCGCACCTCCTCTGTCCCCCTGTGCTGGGGCTTCAGTCACCCTTCCTGCAAATACACCACCCGCTGTATGCCTCTCCAGGCCCTGCTGCTGCTACTCCCTCTGTCCAGAGGGCCCTTCCCCCAGGGGTCCACATGGCTTATTCCTCACTTCCTTACAGTCTCTAGTCGTGTGTCACATTGGAGAAACCCTCCTCAATTACATTAAAATAGTGCCGCCCCCCCCCTTCTCTTTTTTCTTCTGGAGTTTTCGGCAAGCACATGTGACTCCTGACCTCACACATGCTCTCAGTTGACTGTCAGCTGTGTGAAAGCAGAGCCCTGCACTCACTGCTGCCATCATCGGCACTCAGGTCCTTGCTGAGCCAGTGGGCCTCGTTGGTGTGCCTGTTACTGGGACTTCATTCAGGAACTTTCCACCCTTTATTCCTGACATGCCTGGTGGTCACAGTTGCTTTGCTTTTTTCCACGTGTTTCACGTCTCCTCCTTTCCACTCATAGTGCCTGTAACCACAGCTGCTGGAGACACCCAAATGGTTTATTGGCTTTGTGAACATGTTTCTGGAGTTGTTGTTTCACTGCCTAATTGGAAAGATTTGGAGTCTCATTTTTCCCCTCCTTTTTTTGCACATTCTCTTCATCTGCCTGGTTTGCCAATTTAGTCCCGGACATGACGGCACATGGAATGACAGTCAGCTACAAGAAATGGCCCAGCTGAGGATCAAGCACCAAGAAGAACTGACTGAATTACACAAGAAACGTGGGGAGGTAAATTAGCCCTTTTCCTCATCTGTCTTCTGCCCTCTATGAGAGTCCTGTGGGGAGTAGGGGAGCTCAGTCACTTCTCACCAGAATTGGCAGCAGCCTTAGCCATATGTGGCATCAAAAGCCTTCTCTATAGGAATAGAAGGGCAAGGAAAACAGAATGAAAAGACCAGGCAGATGGAGGCCCATCGCCAGAAGGGCAATCCTGTGAGAGCGCTGCCAGTTACCATGCTCCAAAATCAGCATGAGGGGCAAGAGTGGAGAGGCTTTAAAGAACAAAAACCTGCTCCCTGGCCTGCTGAAGGCCTCACTGATGGTTTCATAAAACTTTTCAGTACGAACCCTGAAATTTCAGAGCCGTTCATGAGAAAGAATCAAGTCCAAGGATGTGTTCGCCTGGATGATGGTCTTACGGCAAAGCTCCAGTTGGGAAAATACAGTTCACCATCAATACAGCTGAATTGATTGTCTTTTCAGCAGAAATGAGTCTCCAAAAAGGTAGCTGAGGTTGAGGAGTAGACAGTTGTCCTCAGTAAGCCTCTGGCAGTCACCTGGAACACTTCTCATTCCAGCCAAGCTGTCCTTCAACAGGGAGCGGCAGGGACAGTTCCCCTTTGTGTCCCCATAGGTGCCTCGGCTCCTTGCTATCACCCAGCTGCTTTATTCTTTCTTAAATATAAATCACCACCCACTGTGTAGTTTCCAGGTGAGGTCCTAAAATTTTATTTATGAAAGTATTCTTCTTTATCTCCCAGTTAGCTCAATTGGTGATTGACCTGAATAACCAAATGCAGCAGAAGGACAGGGAGATGCAGATGAATGAAGCAAAGTGAGTAGAGACCGTGCCTCCTTGGAGCCTGGTCATTGGGTCCCATGTCCTTGTTCTGCTGACCTCTTGTGAGCAGGGCCAGTGGCAGTGAGTGGCCACAGTGCACTTAGCGAGAGTTTGATTTTCAGTGCATGCACGCTCTGGGATCCTTTTCTACCAGCTCTGAGAAGGAAAAGCAAGGACAGTCCCGCAAGCTTCTAGCGTCCTCCTAGGGAAGTCGCCTTGGCTCTTGCAAGTTTCCCAGAGACACTCAGCAGTTTTCCTGTGGCTGCTGTGTGTGGGAGCTGGTATGTTCCTGTGGTGGAGATGGTAGGGCCAGGATAGCTGAGCGCATGGCCCTTGGGAAAAGGGGAATGAGTTTGTGAGCAAAACTGTTGCTGATCAGAGAGAAGCCTGGCAGACAAGATAAATTGGGACTCTGAATCCTGAGACCTTGGAGCTGGGGTGGGGGGGTGCTTGGGTTTCCTTAATATGTGAAAAGAGATCTAGAGGCTTGGAAAGGCAGGGCACTTGCTCAGGCATTCTTGCTTGGGAAATGTCAGAGCTGGTGAAATATATAGGGTTTCCAGCCTCCTTTTAACTCCCCTTTACCAGTCTAAGCATCGAATGTTTCTGTTCCTTCACGTCTTGTTTTTCCTAGTCATTAATTGGATTGATTTCACCTGAAGTGTTTCCTCTCCTAATGGATTATCCTGTACATCATGGGGATGGGCCTGGCTAAAAGATGTAACAGACAAAGTGTTGAGCACGCAGCCCGGTCCGTCTGGCTCTGGCACAGGGCTCTGGCGAGGTACTATTCCTCCTCTGATGTCATGCTTCCAGGATCGCAGAATGTTTGCAGACTATCTCTGACCTGGAGACGGAGTGCCTAGAACTGCGCACTAAGCTTTGTGACCTTGAAAGAGCCAACCAGACCCTGAAGGATGAATATGATGCCCTGCAGATCACTTTTACTGCCTTGGAGGAAAAACTGAGGAAAACTACGGAAGAGAACCAGGAGCTGGTCACCAGGTGGATGGCTGAGAAAGCCCAGGAGGCCAATCGGCTCAATGCAGAGAATGAAAAAGACTCCAGGTGGGCTATCAATCCACAGTTAGTGGTTTCCGTCCTTAGTAGAGTAGAACCTAGGTCTTTGCAAAGAAAGACATAAACCTGGCAGTTACTGCAGGAGGTTTGCCAGGGAATTCTTTCAGTGTTTCGAGGAGAAAGGCTAATTCTGAACAATATAAATTAAACCAGAGTTAGAAAAAGGAAAGAAACCACAGTTAGAATTCTTCCCTATAATTTTGTGAAGCTTTTTGTGTCCATATAAAAATTCTGATCTTGCTAATGCACAAGAAGGCTATAATCCAACCTCATATGAATATAGATGTGAAATTCCTAAATCAGACTCATTGATAGATTTTTATTTATTTATTTTTTGAGACAGAGTCTTGTTCTATTGCCCAGGCTGGAGTGCAGTGGCGTGATCTCAGCTCAGTGCACCCTCCAGCTCCCAGGTTCAAGTGATTCTCCTTCCTCAGCCTCCTGAGTAGCTGGGATTACAGGCATACGCCACCACGCCTGGCTAATTGTTGTATTTTTAGTAGAGGTGGGGTTTCACCATGTTGGCCAGGCTGGTCTCAAACTCCTGACCTCAGGTAATCCACCCGCCTCGGCTTCCCAAAGTGCTGGGATTACAGGTATGAGCCCCCGCGCCTGGCCATTGATAGATTTTTAAAGAATTCACTGCAATCCTACTAAGTCTATTTAGGATAAATCTGAAACCTACTGAGACGTGGGAATTAAAAGGTGGATTATCAATAAATCAGTTACATTAGGAATTCGAATCTCTGTTGTGGGAAATGTGTGTGTTTAAAAGCTGCCCCAGAGAGTCCAGTCATCCCCTGGTCAAGGCCCACTGATCAACCATCTATATACACTCTTACAAAAACCTACAAGAGAACAAGGAGAGGTTCACTCTCACAACTCAGAGAACACCGATCTGGATGTTCTGGCCAACCAACCATTGAGAAGAAGGGGTGATCATCCACCTAGAAACCTAAGAAAATGAGCTGAAAAGCTATTAAAACAAGTTCAGCAGATGCCAGGTGCGGTACATAGCTCATGCCTGTAATCCCAGCACTTTGGGAGGCGGAGGCAGGAGGATAGCTTGAAACCAGGAGTTGGAAGAGCAGTCTGAGCAACATAGTGAGACTCTATCTGTACAAAAGGAAAAACAAAAAACTAAAACAAACGCTGAGCATGGTGGCATGTGCTTGTGGTCTCAGCTACTGAGGAGGCTGATGGGGGAGAGTTGCTTGAGCCCAGTAGGTTAAAATAACAGTGAGCCAAAGTTGTGCCACTGCATTCGAGCCTCAGTGACAGAGCGAGACCCCATCCAGAAACAAACAAAAAAGCTCTACAGATTAGAACATACATATTTTTAAATCCCCTTATCAGTAGTTTTGAGTTTGAAGAGATTATTACAGTTAATTTAAAAGTGAATAAATGACAATAAGAAAGAGTCTTTTAAAGGGAATAAATTACGATAGGAAAGAGTCTTTTAAAGGGTGATGATGGAAAAACAAGTTAGTATATCAAAGAGATGATCTGCGCTACCGTCATGTTTGTGGCAGCACCGTTCACAATAGCCAAGATACGGATTAATCTACATATTCATGATTGGCTTAGTGGATAAAGAAAATGTGCTGTACATATACACAATGGAATATTATTCGCTATAAAAATGAATTAAATCATGTCATTTGCAACCACTTGGATGGAACTGAAGGACAGTATGTTAAGTGAAATAAGCCAGACACAGGAAGGCAGATATTGCATACTTCTACATGTGGGGCTAAAAGAAAAATGTTCTAGAGATACAGAGTATAACTGTGGTTACCAGAGCATGGGAAAAGTAGTGGGGAGGGAGGTTAAAGAGAGATTACTTAATGGTACAAAAATGCTGCAAATGGATACAGAAATACTGTTAGAAGGTGTAAGATGGGCCCGGTGTGGTGGCTCACTGTAATCCCACCACTTTGGGAGGCCAAGTAAGGTGAATCACTTGAGGTTAGGAATTTGAGACCAGCCTGGCCAACATGGTGAAATCCCATCTCCACTAAAAATAAAAAAATTAGCCGGGCTTGGCGCATGCCTGTAATCCCGGCTACTCAGGAGGCTGAGGCAGGAGAATCACTTGAACCTGGGAGGTGGAAGTTACAGTGAGCCAAATATCATGCCACTAGGCTCTAGCCTGGGCAACAGAGGAAGACTCTGCCTCAAAAGCAAAACAAAAAGAATACTTAGTGCTGTGGAAAATGCCTAAAATTAATATAACCAAAAATAGGACATAAAATGGTTTCATACAGATGATTCCAATTTTGTATACTTTTTTTAAAAAATGACTGGAAGGAATTATATGTACTATTACTGGTGTTGATGTTTGGGGTGGTGAGATTATGGTTTTTGATTTCTCATTTTATACTTACTTGTATTTTCTAATTTTCTGGTTTCTATTAAGAGAAAGTAAGCTGTCCTTTTTGTATTGTTCTGTCTCACATTTACTTGAAGCAGACTTGTTTGGCTTATGCCATGGAACCTGTCAGCCGTGTGAGGGCGTTAGGGGCCCCAGGTGAGCTAGATGCTGCTAGGTTGCACGTTCACGTCAGCTGAGAGGCTGCTGGAGGGAGAAGTTGGGGAGATGTGTGGCAATGTCAAGGAAGAGCCCCTGAGCTGTGCAGTGGACGGGGTCCTCATTCCCTAGCCCACCCTTTGAAGCATCTTCCTAGGGATGTGCGTGCACTCGGAGGTATCATGTGATTGCAGATGTGGGGCCTGAGGAGTCTTCATTTGTTTAGGTAGATTCTCCTCCTAGAAGCCTTCCTGCCTCATTACCCACTTCCTGCCTCCCCAGCTTAGATGTCCCTCATCTTCCTGCTTCAGGCAGCTGTGGTCTACCTGGGCCATATGTAGCACACTGTTTTGAAATAGCTCTTCACACTCTGCCTCCTTCCCTATGCTGCCACGTGTCCCTGCGGTCAGGCACAGTGACTGCTTCATAAGATGCACTCAGGGCCGGGTGCGGGGATTCCCGCCTGTAATCCCAACACTTTGGGAAGCCGAGGCGGGTGGATCACCTGACGTCAGGAGTTCAAGACCAGCCTGGCTAACATGGAAAAACTCCATCTCTACTAAAAACACAGAAATTAGCTGGATGTAGTGGCGGGTGCCTGTAATCCCAGCTACTCAGGAGGCTGAGACAGGAGAATCGCTTGAACACAGGAAGTGGAGATTGCAGTGAGCCAAGATGATGCCACTGCCCTCCAGCTGGGGTGACAGAGACAGACTCTGAACTATTAAAGACCTTTCCTTTCAGCTATAGTGATGAAACGCTGATGACAGGTGGTGGTTTCCTCTCCCTGTGACCCTAGGTCAAGTTTTTATCCCCACTTTGCATATATTTCTATAACCTAAAGTTATAGAAAGTAGATTTCAGACAGTCAACGAGTGCTTTAATCATAGAGTAGTGGTACTCACACACCTCATACCGAGACTCTTGTTTTTCCTTGAAGAGAGTTCACAGGTTGTCTCTTCCAGGTAAGAAAATTTGGATAAATTGTATTTTTGGTAATTTGCCCTGTAAAAGTTATTTTTCGTCTTCGAGGTATAAAATCAAAAGTGTAATGTACTTTTAAAGCTATGCCCACAGCCCTTCCCAAGATTCTGCTATACTGCCTAGAGGACTTACCTTCATTTTGAGAATTATCGCTATGGTAGAAACTTAAGAGAAAGTTCAGCAGAATTCTTGATTGCAGCTCAGTAGCATTGCTGGAGTTCTGAATTAGGAGTCCTCCACCTAACAGGTATAGCCATAGTTAGAAGTGAAATTTGTCAAAGAAGAGAGTGTGAGGTCAGGGTTAGAAGTTAGGGAGTTTCTGAATTTAGGACTTGAATGAGAGACAAAAATGATTCTGAGAAGGGGAGTTAGTGGATGAAACTTTGACCATGGTAAAATTTGTCACAGCCAAGACTTCTATTAAAGTTTCTAATGTTACGTAAATTTTGACAGTTGAAGAATCTCACTATACCTCAGTTTCCTCATTTATAAGTGGCAATAATGGTATTTACCTCAAAAGGTTGTTATAAGGCTTAAATGAGTTAAAGTCTGTAAAGTAATTAACAATGTCAGGTACGGGGAAGTCCTAGGTAAATCGTCACTGTTAGTAGTCATGCTGTGGGTGTGTGAATGCAGGTTAAGCGTCCCATATCCCAAACTCCACAATGCTCCAGAATCTGAAACTTCTTGAGTACCAACACGACACTCAAAGGAAGTACTCATTGGAGCATTTCAGATTTCCGATTTACCGTCAATTCAACTGAATTTCATGTTTAGACCTGGATCCTGTCCTCAAGATTTATATCATGTTTATGCAAAACTTCGAAATCTGAGAAAATGAGAAATCTGAAACACTTGTAGTCCCACACATTTCAAGTAATGGATGCTCAACCCGTCTAAGACTATTTGCTTCAGAAAACTTAAGCCACAACCATGACTAACCCTCAGTGAGCCTGAGGCACGTGTCTATCCTAAGAGACCCTGGGTCCCAGAAGGCAGGCCCCCTCTTTTACCAGTTCACTGCTTTCTCTAATAATGTGACCTATCTCTCTTCTAGGCTTTACTCTGAAACCCTTTAAAAAGGGAGCCTCACTGGTGTTATGAGTTTGGGCTTGTGACTTTGAGTATTTTGCTCAGGGTAGTTGTTATTTCACATGCACTGAATGTGTTATTAGAACTGGTAGCTTCTAGAGAGCCCAAACCCCGTGCTTTCTTAAGCAGACATAAATGGTGGGCTTTTTTTTTTTTTTTTAACAGGAGGCGGCAAGCCCGGCTACAGAAAGAGCTTGCAGAAGCAGCAAAGGAACCTCTACCAGTCGAACAGTAAGTAAAGATAAATGAATCAAAACTGTGCTCCTGAGAGTTTGGCTCTCTTAAAAGTTTAGTTTTGTTTTGTTTTTGTTTTTGTTTTGAGACAGGGTCTTGCTCTGTTGCCCAGGCTGGAGTGTAGTGGTGTGATCATGGCTTCTAATGTTTTTATTTCTGTAAAGTCATCTTACAGATTTTAGAAAGAATACTTAAAGGAAGAAAATGAAAACATACAATTCTTCCACCACTGAGAAGTAACATTCATGTATCATTTTAATTGTATTTTGGTGGCTTCTGATTTCTCACTTACAAATAATGTACTGATATGGCCTTTGACCCTATTTCTGATTACTTACTTGAGATAGATTATTGAAAATAAAATTTGGTGGGTCAAAACTTTTGGAACATATCACCAAACAACCTTCTGAAAAGTTGCTGTTCATTAGCTGTGAATGTGAATTCTAACTTCCTGCACTCGGTACACATTACTGCCTTGCTGTTTCCTGTTCGCACTTTGAACGATCAGTTTTCTGCCTCTTCACCGTGCCTGCCATGTGATGCTGCAGTGGGGTTTTTGCTGTTGTTTTGCTTGTTTTTTCCCTCCTTGCTCCCTTTGGTTTGTAACTTAAAGTGGAAACATAAGTGAAAACTAAGATCTCTTGGAACAGAAGGAATTGAACTAGTTCCGGAGCTTTTCCTAGTCTGCCTACGAGTTAAGGTGGGGTATCTTCTCTGAGATTTGAAGCTTTGATAGTGGCGGAAAACAGTTTCCTTTGCTCTAGGATGTTTCTTTTCTATTGAAATGTGTTTTGGAATATAGTTTCAGAGTTACGATCCACTATTTTTTAAAATGTTGGTTGATTCCTTTTAAGTGGAGGGGTTTAAATTCAACTAGGAGTCATTCATCAACTAACGTCTTAATTTATAAAGAAACAAAGGTTCCCATATCATGCCTTTGCTTTAGATGTGTAGGATACGTGTGTGTCTGCACTCTCAGATGTGGAAGATTAATCTCAGTTGTATTTTCCCGAGTCACAAAGTAAATAAATAGTTGACCTGGAAATGAGATTTGGTTTCTTCAAAATAACAGTTTATAAGTGTCATTTGCATAACCAGATTGACTGTGACAATTTAGACAGGTTGAGCATCCTGCCCAAGATCATACAGGAAGGGGCCGAGGTAGGATGCAAACACAGGGCTGTAAAGGCTTGTTATTTTATTTTATTTTGAGACAGAGTTTCACTCTTGTTGCCTAGGCTGAAGTGCAATAGTGCAATCTTAGCTCACCGCAACCTCCGCCTCCCGGGTGTAAGTATTCTCCTGCCTCGGCCTTCCAGGTAGCTGGCATTACAGGCATGCGCCAGCACGCTCAGCTAATTTTGTATTTTTAGTAGAGATGGGGTTTCTCCGTGTTGGTCAAGCTGGTCTCGAACCCCTGACTTCAGGTGATCCGCCCGCCTTGGCCTCCTTAAGTGCTGAAATTACAGGCACGAGCCACTGCGCCTGGCCTAAGGCCTGTTCTTAATCTCTATGCTTCCCTAAGGAGTTTCTGGGTCCGAGGACATACATCTTTGAAAGGTTTTGATAACTTAGCAAATGCTAGTGTTTCCTTATGGTCCCGCTCCTAAGCACAGTTCCACGTACTTACAACCATAAAATTCTATTTTCAACAGGACATTGTCAAAGGCTCAGCTCATATTTGCAGTTCCTGTCTTTGCAGTTCTCCTCTCGTCCTTGTGTGGGCACAGGTGACTCTCACAAACCTAGCTCTCTGGGAAAGCCAATCAAAAAAATAAAGCACAGCCTTGTCCTCTTTCTTTAGACCTGCCTTTATTCCCTTCTACATCCTGGCCAAAATGTGGTGCAATAATTACACATAGTCCTGGAATAAATAGCTAAGGAAAATAAATTTACTTTGACTTGGTTTAACTTGCTTAGTAACAGGTTCTTAAGTATATATTTACCTAATCCAGATAATTACTCATTGAAAAGGAAAAATCTTTCTGTCAAGTTCCTGTGAATCCACACAGTAGGTGATGAAATCTTGGGTTATTACATTTAATTATCTTACTTCTCCATGAAGGTTGCATGTCAGTAGGAGGTCATTAAGACCAAAATAATTACTTGAGCTCCTCCAACTAGGAAAGACGTGGTCCATATGAGGAAGGGGGATTCCAGAGGTGCTTTGCATCCGCTGGGACAAACAGCAACAAAGGGAACATGTCCTATGACTTGATGATGTCATTTGAAGTGTGATGGCCTCTCCTAATGTCAGAGACACTGTGTATTTAAACATAAAATACGCAGAGTCAAAAATGCATAGTGCTTAGATTTTGCTTTTCTATTTTTTAATTAAAGTAATATTTGAAACTGGGTTAAGTCAGCTGTTGATTTCATGGCCCATTTAGCCATCCCTTCTTTCCCTGAATTCTTCTCCCTACACTGTTGTCATTATATTCCATAGCTGCTACCCCTAACTATCCTAGGTACCCCTCAGCCCTTGTGTCATGGGAATTATGCTTGGTGAGTACTGCAGCCCTTCAACTGTGATGCTGACTTGCTGATGGAATGCCCTACTTTGGCACTGGTTATGTGATTATAGACTCAACAGATCATATTTCATTGCTTTCCAAGTAGGAACTGTGTTTATACCTAAAAGGATCAAAAGATCACTTTTAAATTTATTCTCAGTTGAAATTCTGGATTTGATTTAACAGGTTAAATGTTTATTTTAGTGTTGTTCAGAACATGGCAGCTCTTCCTTTTTCTTCAAAGAACCTTTAACACATTGCTGTCATAGACAAGTGATTTAGGATCTAACTAGAAAATGATATTAGCATTTGCAGAACAGATGAATCACAGAGCTCCTGTTCAAGAGAATCAAAGAATCTCTCGCCTTTCTTTCAGGGATGATGACATTGAGGTCATTGTGGATGAAACCTCTGATCACACAGAGGAGACGTCTCCTGTGCGAGCCATCAGCAGAGCAGCCACGTAAGTCGGCGGGTTTGGGCCAGGGGAAAGGACAGCTTGAGGAGCAGTCTGAAGGCACATCTGTGGACATGACAAAGAATGCAGTCAGATGCACCCAACTCCTGCCCCTTTGCTGGGACACCCAGCGTTGTACACACCACAGAGGTGTCTAGTCTTTCTCACTGCACCTCTGCTTAATGGGAAGGAAGCAGAACATGGGTGGCTTCAAATGCTTCTAAATACAAAACAATGTAGTGGCTTACTAGAATATGGACAGTTAAACCTTATTAAGCGGAATGATTGTTTAGGTTTAGATCATCCTGTTTCATTCTTCCTAGGGCCTCCCCTCCCTACCGCCCTTAAAGAGTGGGGATTGGTTAGCCAGCCAGGAATTGTGAGGTTAGTTGTCTAGAAATTGTGAAGTTAGTTAGCCAGGAATTGTGAGGTTAGTTGTCTCATGCTGTATTTCCAGGGGAATTAATTTAATACTAGGGAACCTTGTTTCTTTTGAAACTTCTAGGCTGGGTTTTCCCTTTTCCCTTCCCACTATTTTCTGGCAGTTTGGTACTATGTTGGGTTTCTCTCGGCTGGGGTTTGGGAACTAAATGGGAAACATACTCCCAGGTACCTGTTTTTGTGGGCTGTTTTTATTGATTGATTATTTGGGCAAAATGTTTCTAAGGTTTAAACCTATCCTCCCCTCCTCTTTAGTAAGCGACTCTCGCAGCCTGCTGGAGGCCTTCTGGATTCTATCACTAATATCTTTGGGTAGGTTAGAAGACCTTTCCTTTTTAAAATGTGTATAAGTATACCTAAGTATATGTACATGACTTATTTTTATTTTTTAAATGTACACCAGGTTTCAGTGGTGCAGAGTATACATGTGCCTTAATATCAGCTTTTCATTTAGCTTCTTCCTTTTTTCCTCAACTTCCTTTCCTCTTAATCTCGCTGCGTGCTGATCTCTGGCCTTTCCCTTTAGTCTGTCCGAGTCTCCCCTTTTGGGACATCATTCTTCTTCTGATGCTGCCAGGTGAAACTATTATCCTCTCTTAGTCCAGCATGTGAGTGTGGGTCCTTAACAATTATGCCGATCACCGCTTCACTGCCCTCAGTCATCAGGTGTTCACGTGCTAACCAGGATGCTTTGCATGTTCCTAGGAATGCCGGGAGCCCTCAGAGCAGGGCTGCCACGTTGAACACTTTGTACAGTACTCATGCTCTTGTTGCTTTCTTTTGGCATGCGTTAGGCTCCACATTGATCACAAGTGATGAGGGTGATTCTAACTAGGCATAGAAATAAAATAGGTTTGCGAAAAATAGCAAAGAGCTACCTCAGAGCGAGCTGTTACATTGAGAAAGTTTCCCAGCAGCTTACTGACTGGGAAAGCAATTGTTCAGGATTGCTTTTCATTGTTGGGTTTTGGAGTCCATCGGTTAGTGTGCAGGATAGTAAGGCATGTGCTGGCTCTTTCTCATTTGAGTGAGGGTGCTTTTGATTTTTTTGTGAATTGTTCTATAGTTTGAAGAATCTAGAAGGGACAGGCTATCAACAGGCAGTCTGCTTACGCAAGGTCATCTTGGAGTCCTTTCTAACGATTTGATGAGCAGTAAACCTTTGCAATCCTGTCTGATATTTGTCTTTATGTTATTTCTTAGGAGACGCTCTGTCTCTTCCTTCCCAGTCCCCCAGGACAATGTGGATACTCATCCTGGTTCTGGTAAAGAAGTGAGGGTACCAACTACGGCCTTGTGTGTCTTCGTAAGTATGCTTCAGCCCCAAGCCCCACGCGCTTGATACAGTGACAGAGCCTGGCAATTAAAGGGTCCTTTCTATGCCTGCAGCTAAGCGTTCCATTGTTTTACTTATATCAAGCTTTTACACCTGTTGGCTCTGTCAGCTGTGAGAAATTGATCTGTTTTGCTTAGTTTCGGAGGAAAAAATTTGTTAACAACCATCCTCTAATAGCAGAGCTGACTGAGAAAGGATTGCTAGCATGAAGGATAGGGCAAAGGAAAAGTAATTAGGAATAGTGAAAAATGGGAGAGTGATTGATATAATTACTGTCACCAATTGGCTCCAGTTTAGAGTGAGTTGCCAGTCAGTGGTCTATTTTGGAAGTAGGACAGCTGTTGGTTTCATGAATTATACCCCTATCTGTATGACTCCCAACCATTAGGGGTCTATGATTGGAAGCAGTCCTGGGCAGAAGCCACTGTGATGGATACCAGGGCTGTCACCCGGAATTCAGAGCTGGGTCCTAGTGCTAGCAGATAGTTTGCATCCCAGCAGGGGTGATTGAGCAGAAATGGAGCCAGCCTGGGGAAACATTCAGTACCTGGCTCAGAACTGCCAAAGTACGAGGAGGGTAGGAAACAGAGCACAAAGAACAGAACCTGGAGAGCTGGACTGACTCCAGTACCGGCCTAATAACTGGCAGCGGGTGAGTGAAAGGAGCCAGCTTTCAAAGCAGGGAAGATTTTGCCGTAAAAATGGGATGGAATTTATATGGTGGGAGCTTTGGGTTCTGGGTGTAAGGAGGGACTTTGCTAGTTACACAGTGGACTGGCTGAGTGATGAACTGCCTTGACTGTTGTAAAGAGAGTTCCACTTTGGAGGAGGAGTTGGGGTGGGACATATCAAGGCCCCTTCCCAGTCCCACTCCACTCCTGTGATTCCGCGATGAACCGGGCGCCTTGCAGAGGTCGATGATGATTGGTAAAAGGTCTGATTGCACTGAATGTCACAGTCCCTTCGTTGCCCTCAACTCCCAGCAGCCCATTTTTTTCCTCCTGTCACATTTAAGTCATGTGTATGGGATCATGGAGCAGCTGATAATTTGGGATTCTGTCATTGTGTGTTTCTGAGAGTGATCGGTTCACAGCTGACAAGTATCCAACAAAACCAGTGACACAGGAGACTGACGAGTGGCAGTCATGGGCGTGATGGTGCATGATCTCCAGTTTTCAATCTGAGACCTCCTAAGGAGAAAGAAAGCATGAAAAAGAAAAGGAAATTTCATGGGGGTAAAAGGTTTGGTCACCGGTCATAGTTTTCAGCAATGGATCACAAGAGGGAGGGAAAGTGGAAAATGAAATTACCAAAGTGATGCCTGCTGTCCAGCCTGTATCGCTCTCTCCGTGATTCTTCAAGCATCTTATTTTTTTTAGTCCCAAGCGAATGTGAATATCACATATTCTCTTCCCCAAGTGACCTTTTAAACAAGTGATCATCTACTTAACAATCTCATATTGATAGTCTATGTTTTCTAGTCTTTCTTTTCCTTCTCTATTATAGAAATTCTCAAACACTTTTGCTGGAGCAATTTGAAGCCAATCCTAGGCGTTATATTTCATCCAAAAATATTTCACTACCCATAATCTTCTTAAGAGAGTATAGTGAATTTTTTGATTATTCCCTTTTCCCGTTCTAGAATGGGATGCCGGCTAGGTCTCTGTTATCCAGGCTAGAGTACAGTAGCACAATCTCAGCTTGCTGCAGCCTCAACCTTGTGCTGAAGCAATCCTCCCACCTCAGCCTCCTGAGTAGCTGGAACAACAGGTGTGTGCTACCACACCTGGCCTTTTTTTTTTTTGAGACGGGGTCTCGCTCTGTCGCCCGGGCTGGAGTGCAGTGGCCGGATCTCAGCTCACTGCAAGCTCCGCCTCCCGGGTTTACGCCATTCTCCTGCCTCAGCCTCCCAAGTAGCTGGGACTACAGGCGCCCGCCACTTCTCCCGGCTAGTTTTTGTATTTTTTAGTAGAGACGGGGTTTCACCATGTTAGCCAGGATGGTCTCGATCTCCTGACCTCGTGATCTGCCCGTCTCGGCCTCCCAAAGTGCTGGGATTACAGGCTTGAGCCACCGCGCCCGGCCTGGGTTTTTTGTTTTTAAGAGATGGGGTTTCGCCATGTTGCCCAGGCTGGTCTTGAACTCCTGAGCTCATGCTATCCACCCACATTGGTCTCCCCGAAGTGCTGGGATCGCAGATGTGTGCCACCGCACCCAGCCAGGATGCTTTTTTACTTGATTTTCTTTCTCATCCTGAACATAAGTACCATCTTTTGCCAGTGTTTATGCCAGTATCAGAAATTTCCCTATTAAAAATATAAATTCTCCTAAAATAACGACTGTCATTTTTATCCATGGCTTACTCATTAACAGGCACCATTCTGGGTTGCAAAAACCTTTCTGGAGCTGAGTAAACTGAGACTTCAGAAACTTGGCAGAGGTCACACTGCCAGTACACACTAGTCCCATAATGTTTCCACAAAGAACTACATAGAATTCCATTGTAACACAGATTGATGTTTTTGCCATCTGCTTATATGAGGTCTCATTGTGAAAGCTGTATTATGAGAGGCCATGTGCTATACATTGTTTAAATAGGTAGTATTTAATATTATTAGTAAATTAGTAATTACTAGTAGATCAGTAAGTAGTATTCAACTCAGTCTAGACCAAAATTAACCAATTCTAGGTTTACTTTTAAACTGTTAAGATAAATATAGGCCATTATTGTTAGAACAAATGATATCAATGCAAGGACCAACTTTAAGCAATCTACACAGATTTTGAGTACTTTTTGAGAAGGTTGCGCTGTACTCTGATGCAGCTGTAACTGGAAGAAGAAAATGATAATAGAATCTTAGGAGACCTGAGCTAGGAGTCCAGTTTAGTTTGTGATTGGCTCCGCCTGTCTTTAAGGATGAACGTTTGCCCGTGAATTAGGCATTTGGAGTGTTCGCGCATCTTGAGCTCTTGGAATGAGAATGACTGGGTTTGATGCGGGGTGCTTGTCTTGCAGGATGCACATGATGGGGAAGTCAACGCTGTGCAGTTCAGTCCAGGTTCCCGGTTACTGGCCACCGGAGGCATGGACCGCAGGGTTAAGCTTTGGGAAGTATTTGGAGGTGAGAGTCTGCTGCATGATCCCAGACTGAAACTTGGAGATGATGCACCCTTGCACCACAGAAAGAAGCTGTGTTGCTGGCATCTGGTTGACCTTGCTTTCAGGCACTGTGAATTGTTCATCTTCTCAAAACATACATTTTATGTAAGGGATCGTTTGAGCAAAGCGTTGTACATGTCAGTTATTCTTTACATCCGAGTGGATGTTTGCTCTCGTTTTCTATGTAGTGACCAGAAAATACTGTTAAGTTATGGATATGTTTCTGTTAGTAAGGTTTCTGTAATTTTTCTCAAGTATATACCAATCAGAACATCTTGCAAAATAGTACCATTTTTACGAGGAAAATAAGTCTTATGATCATGGATTCTATAGTTAAACTATACATTAAGCTGTAGTTGGTGCATTTAATGACAATGGCAGTAGCCTAGGGGGAAAAATTACTGGAGTCATGTCTAAGCTTGAGAAAAGAGACGTGTATTACCTAGAAAAGATGTCTTTACCAGTGTATCAGACAAGGGCCCTTAGATCAAGACTCAGTCTCTTTGGACTTTTAGGATGCTCAGAGATGGATGGCATTAAAACAGAAAATGGAAGTTAATGAAACCATCTCTTAGAAATCTGAAGCTGGGCATTTCCCAGTTTTGACATTTTCAAGATTCAGTTAAATATGCATGTATTTTTACTAAAATAAGGCCAAAGAATAAGGCGTAAGGTTTTTAATAGGAACCACTTCGTCGGGTGTCCATAGTCCATACATTATCCCTGTCCAGCAATAAATATCTCCTAAGTGATTTTGTCTGTTAATTCCCCTGATCTTCACAACAGCCCTGTGTGGTTAGAATGGTAGAGATTGAGCCATTTCACAGATAAAGGGAATAAAACTCAGACACTGCGTGATTTACATGGCTGGTGAATGATTTCCATGGTGAGGAAGTGGTGGAACTAGGACTAATGCAGGTCAGCAGACTTGAAATTCCATGCTCTTCTTACTGTAGCCTTCTCCAGCATTCTCTAGCAACTGAAAAATCATAGGGGTACTGCTTTTAAGGTTTATTAGAGCAGGAACAACTTATTAGAATAGATTATTAGTAAAGCACCCCTCCTGTCTGCCCGTCCTTTGATTTTCAGGAAAGGGACTCAGCAGTTACAGCCCATCGAAGCGTGCTAAAATTGGCTGTTTTGCCCAGAAACGTTTTAGCTTATGAATGATAATGGCTGAAGCTATTAGAAAACAATAACAAAAACAAATCATAAGAAATCTTCACATTGTGAGGCTGAGGCAAGAGGATTGCTTGAGGCCAGGAGTTCAAGACCAGCCTGGGCAACAAAGTAAGACCCTGTCTCTACAAAAAAAGTATTAAAAAGTACCTGGGTGCAGTGGCATGCACTTGCAGTCCTAGCTTCCTGGGAAGCTGAAGTGGGAAGATCAGTTGAGCCCTGGAGTGAGAGGCTGCTGTGAGCTATGATCACATCACTGCACTCCAGCCTGGGCAGCAGAGCAAGACCCTGTGTCTTTACAGAAAAAGGAAATTTTAGGGAATTTGATTTGTAAAATTGAAGTAAACAGTCTGTTTTGATTATGCCATTGAGATTTAAATAAAAATAACCCTAGAAATATTTTTGTTTTACTCGTTGGTCAGTAAAAACACTTATAAGAAAATTAGAGGTATGAACCTTTAATTCTAGTAACCTTGTTGCTGCTGAAAAGGAAATGAACATCAATTGAAGTTGATACTGACATAATTTGTGTTAGTCAAATTAAGTTTCTACCTAATCTACAGAAGTAGAAGAATGTATGGCAGCATTTCTCACAGTTTTGTGTAGGGCCTTTCTTCTACAAACAGCTTTTTCAGTCTACTAGATTTTTCCTCTTGGCTAATACTTATTTACTGAATCTTGGAAGAGGCCAAGTTCAAGAGACCTTTTCTGAAATAGTTTGGGGGTCCTGTTTTTTCATCCTTTTAGAATATCAGAAGAATGGCACTTTCTACCCACAGGGAACATCTGGTTTTGCTTATTCTCTCTAAAGCAGAAGTTCCACTGGGAATTATACAAATGCTGTTGACATAGCACCCCCCACCCCCACCCCATACCTTGTAGATAATTAGTTTTAATACAGTCTTTGTTCTTTTTGAGATCAGTCTCTCATATTGAATAGCATTAATTTTTTGGTCACTTCTTACATTTCAGCACTGTATTATGTGCCAAGCAAATAGACCAGTATTTTAAGCATAAACCAAAGAGATATTTCTTAGAATTTGCAGTAATATTTTTATCTGTGAAGACTTCATCTAAAGGAAGATCTAAGCGAATATTAGCCTTTTTCAACCCTTTTGAAAATCTTAAGAAAGCTAGGATCCAGAAGAAGCCATTAAATATGCTGTATTTTGCAAGTGGATTTAGAGGAGAGGTTCATCAACCAGGTTAACAGTCTGTGGCCTGAACGTGCATGACAGCTTCAAATCAGTATTCGTGTCACTTTGATATCTGGCTCCAATCATTATTTTTACTACTTAGAAGTACTGAATAAGATACAAATGTGTTGAAATGTTTTCTGTTCTGTGTTCCTCTTTTACAAATAAGATTACATTGCTTCCTTAATTCCTGGCTTATCTGTGTGGATCATCCTTAAGTTACCCTTTTAAAAAGAACTTAATCAAATCATTGAGGTTTTTGCTCTTCTCGGTTTGGGATTGCCGGTTACTGAAATTTCCATGTGGGTGGCCAGGCTGTCTGGAAGCAGAGCAGATAAAGTGGACGCTGCAGAGTAGATAAGGTGGACAGTGGCTCTGTTGGTGAGGGAGAGCTGTGTAGAGGGACGGGAGGTGCTGGCACTTAGTTCGCTTGCCAGGATCTTAGGTTCATGGAGATAAAGTATAAGGGCAAATTCCAGAAACTCCAAACTAGCTTGACTGGTAGTCTAATGACTAGTCATTTAAATGTAACTAACCCAATTTCTTTTCACACCTTAATGAAAATTACCACACCATGGATCTGGAAATTGACTTCCAGTTTATACAAAAGTGATAGTTAAGTTAGCACAAATACTGATCAATTCAAAGATTTATGTATGTAAGTTTTTAAAATTTACTGAGAAATAATGGAACTGAATAAACCCAGTCTCTAGTTTGATTGACATGGTTTATACATTCCTGCACTTTATTTTTCTAAAGAGAATGAATAACTACGTTTCTTAAAGAATAGAACACACATGCAAGATACTGGGGTCAGTGTCCACTTAGACATGCATTCCTCTTAGAAACTAGCAGTATCTTTTATCTCTCATATTCTGTTTGTCCTGCTATTTTGTTTGATTCTGTAAAGGTACAGGATAGCTGTTGTTTCAGCAGTATAATTGGCTTCCATTGTATTTCAGTGCCCAGTTTTAATGTATTTATTGACTTTATTTAACTTCCCATCATCCTAATTTTTTCTTTTTATACAGAAAAATGTGAGTTCAAGGGTTCCCTATCTGGCAGTAATGCAGGAATTACAAGCATTGAATTTGATAGTGCTGTAAGTATCGAATAGCTACGATTCTAGGTTTTTAGAAATAATTTAAGACATTCGGTTTTTGAAATTATAAAATAACTTACCCGATTTCTCTGCCATTCTCTGTATCTTAAGTCAAATCCATGTTAAAGAAAGATGGAAGTAGATTATAGGGTTAATTGCTGTATCAACTCTGATAAACCCTTGGGTTCTGCTTCATGCATTAGGCTTGTGATGTTACTCAGAACTCTGTATGATTTCACTTAATAGTTGTATTTTGAGTTTATAGATGCTGTACTCTAGGGGCCAGTGTGGTCTCTACCCTCAGAGATTCACCATCTACATGAGAGTGATGGGAAAGCATTAAACTGCAAAGCGCTGTGTTGAGGTTATGGTTGAGATGTGTGTGGAGTAGAAAGGAAATACGGATGAGAGAGTAGCTCATTCTGAGGCAAGGGTTAGGGGCCACAGGAAGGCATTTAAAGTGGGTCTAAAGATAATCAAAGGTCGGAGGCAAAAAGCCAGGAATGGACACCACAGGCAGAGGGAGCAGAGGAGGTTGGACTGGGCAGGTGCAGGAGCTTGGGTGGAGGTGATGACTGGGTGAGGCCAAGGCAGCATCCTCATCTACCAAGAGTCCTTATCTTGGTTGTCATCTCTGGGGAGCCTTTTTCACATTCCTGGGTGGGCTGAGTGTCTTTCTGTATTCCCAGCATCTTGTGCAAACCTATTCTATGGCACGGTGGTTGTGTATATCTGCTTCTTTTGCTAAGCTGAGAGCTGACTACCTGAGGACAGGTGTCTGGGTGTTAATCATCTTTGTACCCCCAGCACCTGGCACAGTGCCTATTAGGTTCTAAATAACTGCTCCTTGAATTTAATTGGGGAATGATGAGGGAGTAAGGTTGGAAAATGAGGGTATGTTGTATTGAAAGGTTTAGACTTCTGTAAAGCCATGTGGAGACTTGAGAGATGTTTAGAAATGGGTGTGGTGGTAAATTGTGGTATAACTGTGACAGTGTTGGAGACTGCATTGGAGGAAGCGGGTCTGCAGCAGCCCGTGCGTTCAGTGATTCTGCAGAGATGCAGAAGGCCCAGGTGGGGGCCGAGGCAATAGGGGAGAGAGGAGAGGCCCAGGCTTGACACATTGAAGACGAACAGTTCTCAGAGTGAGTGGGAGATTAGGCCAGGACAAGTCAAGGGTGCCTCTGAGGTTTCTGACTTGTTGATATTTGCTGCTAGTGAAGGTTGTTGCCAAGGGAAAAGTGAGCAGGGAAGGCTGAGTTCCATTTTGAGCTTGAGGTGTCTGCAATATTCAGGTGAAATTGAGCAGGCTCAAAAAAAAGGTCTGAGCTCGAAGGAGATTGGTGAGTTGAAGCACACTCATGACAGTAGCTGGTATTCGGGCTGGGTATATAGTTTGAGGCATCTAAACCTTCTTGGACTTGATTATTGGGGAATTTATATCGTGTGAATTTAACTCCTCTGATTTGGCTAAAAATTGGTTTTTCTCTTCTTTATTCCCATAGGGTTCTTACCTCTTAGCAGCTTCAAATGATTTTGCAAGCCGAATCTGGACTGTGGATGATTATCGGTTACGGGTAAGACCCAGTTAAGAAAGTTAGTGCAATCTCCAAACTTCATGTGGTGTTATCAAGGCACAAACTGGCAGGTGCTTAATTAGGGGACTTTGTTTTCCCGAAAATCATGCTTGATTCACCTGCCCTTTCTTTCCTCCTTGGGGAAATCTGTGTTTCCACTTTATACTCTTTGTCCAAGACTCAGTTTCAAAATATTTGCAATAGGACCCTCACATTTGCATGAAAACCTTGGGATTCTCTTCATAAGGACTAGATACTTTTGGTAGGTAGCAATTTTAGCTTAATGGCACAAAATTTAGCAATAGCATGGGAATTGTGATTCCTGTGGGCTCTAAAACCTAATTACCTCACAGAGTAAAGTGGGATATAGAAGTACAAATGGATGTATCATAGGGATAAGACAATTCTGAAACAAAAACTCCCAGTGAGAAAGAGGGGACAGGTGTCAGAGCAGGAAGAACTGATTGGATGTTGAGGAAAGCTGCATTTGAACCGCAACTCGCCGAGAATTCTCTTGGCACCCAAGATAGAGACCAAAACTTGATTGTATCATTTTTGTTCTGGGGGGGGCGGGGGGCGTAGGGGGAAGCATGTAACTTAATTTGCAGACTGTTTTTTCCCATAAGCCTGAAAGAATCATCACATAAGCTTATTAAACACAAACTACTGAAAGATCTAATGGAGGGTGAATTTGGCATTCGTAGGCATTTTACTAAAAAAAAAAAAAAAGTTCAACACAAGCCATTTGTGTGTATCAACCCACACCAGAAACAGGAAGTAATGTTAAGATGAATATTTTTTTCTTTTTTCTTTTCTTTTTCTTTCCTTTTCTTTTTTTTTTTTTTTTTTTGAGACGGAGTTTTGCTCTTATATAGAGTACAGTGGTATGATCTTGGCTTACTTCAACCTCCGCCTCCTGGGTTCAAGCAATTCTGCCTCAGCCTCTTGAGTAGCTTGGATTACAGGCGTGGCTAATTTTTATATTTTTAGTAGAGGTGGGGTTTCACCATGTTGGCCAGGCTGGTCTCGAACTTCTGACCTCAAGGGATCCGCCCACCTCGGCCTCCCAAAGTGCTGGGATTACAGGCGTGAGCCACTGCCCAGCCACACAAATTTCTTTTTTTTTTTTTTTTGAGGCAGAGTCTTGCTCTGTCACCCAGGCTAGAGTGCAGTGGCGCCATCTCAGCTCAGTGCAAACTCCACCTCCCAGGTTCAAGCAATTCTCTTGCCTCAGCCTCCCAGGTAGCTGGGATTACAGGCACCCTCCACTACGCCCAGCTAATTTTTGTTTTTTTTAGTAGAGACAGGGTTTCACCATCTTGGCCAGGCTGGTCTTGAACTCCTGACCTTATGATCCACCCACCTCGGCCTCCCAAAGTGCTGGGATTACAGGCGTGAGCCATCGTGCCTGTCCTAAATTTCTTTTTTTTTTTTTTTTTTTTTTTTTTCTGAGATGGAACCTGTCACCCAGGCTGGAATGCAATGACGTGATCTCGACTCACTTCAACCTCTGCCTCCCAGGTTCAAGTGATTCTCCTTCCTCAGCCTCCCAAGTAGCTGGGATTACATGCATCTGCCACCACGCATCTGCCACCATGCCAAATTTTTTTTTTTTTTTTTTTTTGAGATGGAGTCTCGCTCTGTCGCCCGGGCTGGAGTGCAGTGGCATGATCTTGGTTCACTGCAAGCTCCACCTCCCACGCCATTCTCCTGCCTCAGCCTCCAGAATAGCTGGGACTGCAGGTACCCACCACCATGCCCAGCTAATTTTTTGTATTTTTAGTGGAGACGGGGTTTCACCGTCTTAGCTGGGATGGTCTTGATCTCCTGACCTCGTGATCCACCCACCTCGGCCTCCCAAATTGCAGGGATTACAGGCATGAGCCACTGTACCTGGCCTAATTTTTGTATTTTTTTTAGTAGAGACAGGGTTTCCCCATGTTGGCCAGGCTGGTCTCAAACTCCTGACCTTAAGTAATCCGCCTGCCTCGGCCTCCCAAAGTGCTGGGATTACAGGAGTGCGCCACGACACATGGCCCAGATGAATTTCTTAAATCTACAAGGGAGGTGGAGGAGCTGTAGTAGAATGGTATATTAGGTGGCTTTCTGGTGATTTTCTTGAGAGGGTTGTATAGAAGATTATTAGTATTAGATGCTAGCCAATACCTCAGGGGTAGTCATTCTTAATTCGCAACTGAAAGACGATCCAGGTCCGAATGTGCAAAATAACGAGCCCTAATGATGACAAGGATGTGTTGTGAGAGCTGAGGAGCCTACGTTCTTGTCTTAATGACGGACTCGGGAAGTGCGCTGCTAGAGAGCCTGCCACGGGGCACGTCGATTCAGATGCTTGAACAGGTTCAGTTGAAGTCCTGTTGTTCTGTACTGTACACATGGGAAAGATGGCCTAGCCAGTACTCATGGCTACGTTCTGATCCATCCTGTGGAATATTGTGATTTATCTAATCATTGATCTTTTATTCTAGACTGAGATACAGTAAAATTGACCAATTATTGAAGAGGGGCCTATGGCCTTTTTTATGATAGTCCTCTAGAGGAGAAGAGGAAGAAGTTGAGTCAACCAGTAGTGCAGGATGATATTTTTTAATTGGTAAAAGAGGAGTCCTATACAGGTGGGCATCAGCCTTTGGGTTAGAAATAACAAGAAGGGGACCTAGAGCCGGGAGCTAAACTGAGAGACAAAGGTCATAGCATTGAGCTGGCACACAGAGGTCTCACTGGGGAAATGTTCTCAGTATGAGGGAGCACGGCGCAGGCTGCTGGGCTGCTGCTTCTGATGATGCCATGCTGGGGCAGGAGCCTCCTGTGCTGGACTAGTTGGCTTTTGAGTTTCTGGCCTGCTCATAACCTTGTCCTGTTCCTTGGTAAATGTGTGAAGATGGGAGGCCTTTTTCAGCAGATTCCCTGTACCCAGAGAACTCTCCTGAAAACTTTACCAGGTTGCAGAAAGTAAAATAGGCTCCTTATTCTGGGGAGTGCTGGCTTTTTTTTAGACCCCAGTTAGCAGATGATATTGGAGAATAGGAATCCATTCATCTGTGTTGTGAAACTCACAGACATCCATGCCCTGTTGGTATCTCCTTTGCTCTTATGACAATGGTGTTGGGAGAGACTGGCAAACAAGAAGCAGCTGGTTGAGTGCTTGCTTTAACATCCTTTTTGTAAATGCACCCTAGAAACAGCCTGGCATTGAAAGGAGTCCCCTGTGATGCCTCCGTTAAAAATCTAAAGTCAGTACAAAACTGCCCAGCTGCTTGGTAAGATTTGACTTGAAGAACTTGCTTGGAGAACCCCCCTGCCCAGTTCTGTCGTGGTGTGATGAAGTGGCCACAGTGAGGATTGGCTATGGCTGCTAGGTGATGGTTTCTGTTTGGAATGTTCCTCTTTGAGTTCTGCATTCTTCTGGAATCAGTTGTCTTTGGTTGGTGTTATGTTAGCTGCATGATTAAGTTGTTACCTGAATGAGCAATTTTGTGTTCAGAAATAGGGGTCGTCACTCGTTATCTGCCATGAGGCACAGAGAGAGTTTGTGCAGAGCCCAGTGGAGCAGAGGAATCTTGAAGCCTCCCCGCTTTGAGGCCTCGGCCTTGATGACATCTAAATCCGCTGCCCTTCTCTTGTTAATCCCTGTTTAAAAGTAGAAGATGAAACCTAAAAGTGGTGTTAATCATAAAAATAGATTTCGGAAACACCTAACGGATATAAGAACTTTAAATCTGATCCATTTCAAAGGACTCTTTACAAATGATAGAGGTGATTGAATGCCTGTAGGAGGCCCAGCTCTATACCATTGGAAGCGTCAAGACAGTGGGCGAGTCAGCTTCAGGCAGCTCCAGCTTATTCTCACGGAGAATAAGGTGAGCAGAAGCCCAAACATTGTAAAAAGCAAGCTGACATACATACAAGGAGCCAAGAAACAAAACATCCCTTTCCCTTATTCCATTAGTTCAGCAGTTTCATTCCTGGAAATAAATCAAGAGAAAGCTCTATGCCCGTAGATGTTCACTGCAGCAACCTTTGTGACAGACTCTTAAAGGGGGGTGCAAGCCTGTAATCCCAGCACTTTGGGAGGCCGAGACGGGCAGATCACGAGGTCAGGAGATCAAGACCATCCTGGCTAACACGGTGAAACCCCGTCTCTACTAAAAAATACAAAAATCTAGCCGGGCGAGGTGGCGGGTGCCTGTAGTCCCAGCTACTTGGGAGGCTGAGGCAGGAGAATGGCATAAACCCAGGAGGCGGAGCTTGCAGTGAGCTGAGATCCGGCCACTGCACTCCAGCGTAGGTGACAGCGAGACTCCATCTCAAAAAAAAAAAAAAAAAAAAAGGGGGGTGCAAACAAGGAAGAGATTTGATCCCATTCGTCTTGTTGAGTCCATGCTAAGATAGCACGAGGATGTTTCCCATTCACAGATGTTACAGAGACCCAGGGTGTTTAAATCAGTGGAACCCCAAAGCCTATGAATTTTCAGCTATCATATGAGAAAATGCTTATGCTATAAGGTTAAAAGAGCAATGGATACGTTTTTAGGAAGAGGATAATTGTGTAAAGATTAACATGTTCCTGTAAAGTATGTAAAAATGAATATACAGATGGTCCCCAACCTAGGGTATTTTCATCTTACAATGTGTTTGTCAGGACTGGCCCCATCATAAGTTGAGGATCATCTGTACTTGCCATATCCCACTTAGGAACAATGTCTTTTTCTTCCCTGTGTTCGTGAAATGTGATTTTACTCTTAACATTAAGAAACAGATAGTGAATATAAATACAAATTTGAATTTTTGATAAAATAGTTATTAAGAATTGAATGTAAGGCTGGGCACAGTGGCTCATGCCTGTAATCCTAGCACTTTGGGAGGCTGAGGCAGGCAGATCACTTGAGGTCAGGAGTTCAAGACCAGCCTGGCCAACATGGTAAAACCCGTCTCTACTAAAAATACAAAAATTAGCTGGACATGATGGCACATGCCTATAGTCCCAGCTACTCAGGAGGCTGAGGCAGGAGAATCACTTGAACCTGGGAGGCGGAGGTTGCAGTGAGCTGAGATCACGCCACTGCACTCCAGCTTGGGTGACAAGAGCGAAACTCTGTCTCAAAAAAGAAAAAAAAGAATTTAAGAAGTAGCCTACCCAAGTTTTTTTGTCTCTCCCCGTGATTTGTGCAGAGTGGATGTTTTATATTGAATGGAATCATTATTCATGGACTGTATGTAGTGGAGGCTTTGTTAGTGGAGCTTTCTTGATCTTACAGAAGGATCAGTGGGAGGTTTTCACACAACTCTAGCACAGCCGGCACCCGACTGGCAGCAGTTGTAAGATGCTGTCCCAGTTTCAGAGGTTTGAATGTGGAATAAGGCAGTGTGAGAACTCATGCAAGCGTCCCTCATTGAAGAAGAGAGGATAGTATTTGTGGTAGTGTAAGTTTTTTGTTTCTGTGCAGAAGTGGAGTTAACTCCACTGAAAATAGAGGAAAGATTGGTTTCAAAAATGTTAACACAGAAAATCTAACCCCGAACCATGAGGTCTCATCTTTGGGAGCTGAGGTTTGGAGTGCAGTGGCATGATCTGGGCTCCCTGCAGCTTCGACCTTCTGGGCTCAAACAGTCCTCTCACCTCAGCCTCCCCTGTAGCTGAGACTATAAGTACATACCACCACACCCAGCTAATTTGAATGTTTTTGTAGAGATGAGGGTCTCACTATTTTGCCCAAGCTGGTCTCAAACTCCTGGGCTCAAGCAGTCCTCCCACCTTGGTCTCCCAAAGTGGTAGGATTACCAGTGTGAGCCACTTTGCCCACCCTTGCATTTTCTAATTAGAAAGAAAATATCAGTGAATACCTTCTGAACCTCTGGTGTTTTAACACATAGACAAATGTTGATCGTGCACTGCATGGAGGTCAATGATGAATGGTAAAAGGTCCGAGTCCTCAGATCCCCTCCCAGCATCCCAGTTATCCTCAGCTGCCTCTCCTCCATCGCGCTTCAGAAGTGCTGTGATGGGCAGAAGGGCAGCCAACACTCCGTGATGTCCCTCATCCTGTGTTCCTCCGTGAGCTCAGGGAAGACACTGGTTGGCATCCAACAGCTTAGTCACAAAGGGATTTGATTGTTGGGAGTGCTGGTATCTGTGGCCATGATCTGACTTGTTCAAGCTGAGACCTTTGATTGAAAATCCCCCAGGGGTTTGAATTGTTTACATAGAGTCCTGATGTTGCCTTTTGTGAATTATGCCTGTGGTGACCTTGTCTAGTCTGACGTTAAATATGGAACTGACTTTCAGCAGCATGGGGCAAAATCGAGGCTTTAAACTTTTTAGAATTTTATATAATCCAGACATACAAAAATACAAAAACAGTACAGCAGATGTCTGTGGTAGAGCTGATTTCAAATTCAACATTGAGGATGGGGAGCGCGTGAAGCTTGGTCCTAGTGATGTTCAACTTTTGTTTTTAATGTTATTTTTAGTGGGAGTTTCATCCTTTTGGTCTTGATACCTCACATTTGGCCAACACTCAAAGATAGGCTTCCTATGAAATATGTGGCCTCTGGATAAGACGCAGGAATGAAATTGTTGCTTCGTATCCTGTTTGGGATTTGTGTGTGTGTGTGTGTGTGTGTGACAGGATCTTGCTGTCACTCAGGTGGAGTACAGTGGCACTATCATAGTTCACTGCAACCTCGACCTCCCAGGCTCAAGCAGTCCTCTTGCCTTAGCTTCCCAAGTAACTGGGACCCCAGGTACATGCCACCACTCCCTGCAAATTTTTGAAAAAAGTTTTTGTAGAGATGAGGGTTTCACTGTGTTGCCCAGGCTGGTCTTGAACTCCTGGGCTCAAGCAGTCCTCACACCTTGGCCTCGCAGTGTGTTGGGATTGCAGGCATGAGTCTGTGCCTGACCTGTGTCTTTTTCCTTTGCTGTCTTATCGCTTTGAGTGTTCCTGGCCGGATCTCAGGGTGGTCTGACACTCGACTGGAGGTAAGGATGCTGTGGATACTTTGCCGGCATAGGCAGGGCCTGGCGCCCTGAGGCTCACCCTGGCTGTGTTCTCTCCTAGCACACACTCACAGGACATAGTGGGAAAGTGCTGTCTGCTAAGTTCCTGCTGGACAATGCGCGGATCGTCTCAGGAAGTCACGACCGGACTCTCAAACTCTGGGATCTACGCAGCAAAGTCTGTGAGGAAATTCAGTCTCTCTGTCTGTGTATATGCTTAGATGTTAGCATGGAGGTGTGTGTTTGCACGTCAGAGCCTGCATTTATGTAATATAGTTTGAATTTCAGATCTGGCTTCACATTTAGAGGGGCACTGAGGGTAGTGATAGTTTTTCTTGTTTGAGGCTTCATTTAAGTGAGTAACTCTGACAAGTCAGTGGTTCGAGGGTAGCAGCATTATGTAAACAGCCACGTTGGTGCCTCTGCTTGATTAATGATGTTTGCGTTTCTTTCAGGCATAAAGACAGTGTTTGCAGGATCCAGTTGCAATGATATTGTCTGCACAGAGCAATGTGTAATGAGTGGACATTTTGACAAGAAAATTCGTTTCTGGGACATTCGGTATGACACCCAAGCGCCTGACAGGAGGCACCTGAGAGTCTCCACAGTGATGGCTCTGTACATGGGTTGTGCTTTTAAAATCTCAAGACATGGCAGAAATGTGCTTCAGTACGTGCATGTTTAGTGTTAGCTTATTAACACTCGGCTGTTCTTTCCCGTGAAGTAGCCTGTGGAGCTTAGCAGTCATTTATTGAGCATGCAGTGAGTGCTGGGCCCTACACCAGCTGGCAGGTGAGAAGAGGCACACGGGATAGTCTTTCTCCCTTTAGGTAATTTAAACCGTAGTAGGGAAGGCAGACACGAAAGTCAGTGACTAGTGTGTTGAAGTAGAGGCAGGTACCTTTGCCCGAGTGCTAAAGAATGCCTCTCCAGATTCCTCCGGAGACTTGAGTGGGATTCACACAGCAGGAAAGCCACTCACACTTTTGAGTGTGTCTGGTGGCTGATACGTGGCAAGTGAGCAGGAGCCAGTGAGGTGGCTGTGGTGCGGTGAAATCCGGTTGCCACGGGCTTGATAAGCCATTTTCAAATGACTCGATCCCGTAAGTCGTTGGGTGTTTAGCAAGGAAATGGTTGCTTTGCAGGAGTCTAGTAGATGACTTTGGTGACATTTTGAGAGGGCATATTGAGGAACAGGAAATCAATAGAGTTGATGAGGACCTAAGTTCAAGTCAGTAGAGGAACACGTGGAGGAGGGAATCTATTTGAAGGAGAATGTGGACAGGGCTTGTTGACAGGTTGGAGGCAGAGGATGAGGAGACAGGATGGAGAGTAAATGAGGACAGCCTCCCAGCAGGGTTGTAGAGAGGGCGGGGGTACAGGGCCTGTGGTGATAGATGATGCTTTGAAACACAGCATGGCACCAGAAAGTCCTGACAGTGCTCATGGTTCCTGGACACCACTTCACATTTTATTCATAATCTTTAGTTTGCTTTTAAAACCTGAAATTGGAACTTGAAACATGGAATTTGAGAGTTAAGCTGGATGTTCAAAGTCTCTTAGTCCATCCCATAATTTGACAGGTGAAGACCCCGAGCCCCAAGGAAGTGGAGTAGCTTGCTTCAAGCTGCATATTTAGCAACAGTAAGATAAATTCTTGCTTAGTTACGGTGTGAGGTAGAAAATGATTTCATTGAAGACTTACAACAAAATCATCACAGAACAGGTCAGCACCCCCTTTGGCTGTAAATGTCACCAACAGGGCCCTGCCCAGGGTGGCTGTTAGCCGACCTGGACATGGGCCGGAGCACAGAGAAGAAGAGGGAGGTGCATAGAACCGTGGCTCTGCCCTGGCTCTCCTGGCCCCATGTCTAGAGGTGGAGGGCCACAGAGCCACACTGAGCAGACCAGAAAACCTGCAAGAGCCTACAGAGTTACACTTACAGGGCAGCCCAGGCCCACTAATGCAGGTTTCTTTGCCAACTTTATCCAAAAGTTGAAATCACGTCACTGAACTAGTACTAATTGGATAGTAGCCCTAGTTAGCTCATGCTGAGCAGAAACTCTGATTGGCGACTGTTGTCATCCCAAAAATGGATGAGGAAATTCTTACCAGCTTCAGAGTTCTAGTCTGGAAGTGACTGTCTTAGGGTCTGTTGATGAGAAAGTAAGAAAAGCGGTCACAGTTTATTAGAAGGCTGGGAACACATTGACTGCGCTGGCAGAGCATTGCATGCTAGTTGAATTGCAGTGCCTCTTTTTTCCTCCACGGCATGAGGTCTGGTAGTTTTGGCCTGTGTTACATTTCTCAAATCTGTTGTCCCTCTTAGATCAGAGAGTATAGTTCGAGAGATGGAGCTGTTGGGAAAGATTACTGCCCTGGACTTAAACCCAGAAAGGACTGAGCTCCTGAGCTGCTCCCGGGATGACTTGCTAAAAGTTATTGATCTCCGAACAAATGCTGTCAAGCAGACATTCAGGTAACTGAAGATGTGCTGGTTGCATGAAGACCAGAGTCCCAGCCCTGCTCTCTTACGTGCTGCATGGCCTGAGCTCCCTGAGTGACAGTGCCCTGTTGTTTGTTTCAGTGCACCTGGGTTCAAGTGCGGCTCTGACTGGACCAGAGTTGTCTTCAGGTTAGTAGTGACCCACCCCCTGCCAATTTGGTTCATCACAAAGAGTTCTGCGTGGGCATTTTCCCACTGGGGATATAGAGCTAAATTTTGTTCAGTGCCCAACCTGTGTTTCTAGGAATGTGCTTATAAGTTCATTATTGCAGGCCACCATTATTGTCTCTTTCCAGTGTTCCTTTTGTGATTACATGAACCTAACGTGTTGTACTAGAAAATAACAGTTGACTGGTTGCTTTCTTCTGGGTGAGCCCATTAGGTACACTTCTCATCACTCATTCACGCAAGAACTGTTGCCTCACACCTTAAGTTTGGAAGGTGTGAAAGCTTTGGAAAAGGGCAGGAATGGCTGTGGGCCTGGGGTGGGACTAAAAAGCCTTTTTGAAGAAGGGTGTGCAGGTGGTCTGCAGTTTTCCGCTCCTTGTTCCCTTCTTCCGTGTATCGTGCTTCTTCCAAATACATTTCCAGGCTCAGTTGCTAAGATGCTGCTTTTCTTTCCTCCTCCTCTTTGAAGCATGTAACAAGGCAGTCCACGGGCTGAAACCCTTAGCTATGTCCAGGAGGTTGGCTTTGATCTCCCTCTATGTTTTGTTCAAGTCTATAGATGGTTAAGGACTTGGAGCCCCAAGAAGTAATGTGATGCCACTCTTCATTAGCCGGATGGTGCTGAAATACTGGGGAAAAGCAGATTTGGCTGGAAGGGCCATGAATAGCACACACTCTGAGGTCTAGGTACACAGGAGTGGTCATCAGTGAAGAACAAACATTCCTTCTTGGGAAAAAGGCCACGGAGATGCTGAATGGGGGATGGGGAATTGACAGCCTTTCTTTTCTTCCTGTCTTCTCTAGTCCTGACGGCAGTTACGTGGCGGCAGGCTCTGCTGAGGGCTCTCTCTATATCTGGAGTGTGCTCACAGGGAAAGTGGAAAAGGTTCTTTCAAAGCAGCACAGGTAAGATGAACCCTGTCTCAGCACCCCCTTGCGTTGTGAGCAAGGCCTTTGACTTGATCTCAGGGTCATCCGGTTTAGACCTCAGTCAACACCATGGGGGCACTGCCCGCCCGCCCACCTGCTCGGCTGACTGAGCTAGGTCAGTGGAGAGAAGCTGGAGCCATTCACAACTCAGCAGGCCACAGTCTACAGAGTACTCCAGGTAGAGCAGTTAGAGTGGCGGCCGCTGGAGAAAGGGTTATAGAAACACATCCCTGTCTCTTTGGTTATGTCCCATGTCCTCTGTGTCTCCTTCCCCTTCTCTACTCTCCTTCCTTTCTGCCTCCCTCCCTCCTTTGGAAGTCCCTGTTGTGAGTGCATTGACATGTCCTCAGCACTGATTTCCACACACCTTATTTTATCTTCCACCTGATAGGCAGGCCCCAGACCCCTATTTTTCCTAACTTTGTTCTGCCCACACAAGCCCACCTGCTAGTTGGAACCTTCAGAACCTTCTCTCCCTGCCCTTGGGCAGCAGCAACTGCTCCCAGACCTAACCAGTGCTGACCTCCGCTGCCTGGCGCTTCAGAGGCGTGTGTACTGTCTCTTTCCAGCTCGCTCAGAGCTCCTCTCTCAGGGAGAGTGTGATAAGCGCTGACTGCCAAAGGGGCCAAACTCCCTTCGTCCCAGCATGACTTAATTAAGTACACCACTGGATTTTTCAGAGGTCTTTTGCATTTTAGCGAGCTCCTGCCTTGCTGGGGGCACAGTGCCAGAGAGTGAAATGGAAGTTGGAAAAATTGTGACTCCCTGAGTGCACAAGCTTCTGGTGTTTAGTTCACTAAGATCTCATCCCAAATGTTCTGAAACTTGGTACTTTTCTGATCTCTCCTTTGAAGCTCGTCCATCAATGCGGTGGCGTGGTCGCCCTCTGGCTCGCACGTTGTCAGCGTGGACAAAGGATGCAAAGCTGTGCTGTGGGCACAGTATTGACGGGGCTCTCAGGGCTAGGAGGACCCCAGCGCCCTCCTCAGAAGAAGCACGTGGGCTCCTGCAGCCCTGTTCTGGCAGGTGATGTGCTGGGTATAGCATGGACCTCCCAGAGAAGCTCAAGCTATGTGGCACTGTAGCTTTGCCATGAATGGGATTTCTGAAGATTTGACTGAGGTCTCTCTTGGCCTGGAAGAATAACACTGAAAAAACCTGACGCTGTGGTCACTTAGCAGAGGCTCAGGTTCTTGCCTTGGGAAACACTACTAGCTCTGACCTTCCATACCTCACTTGGGGGAGCACAGGGCCCCGCTGGGCCTCCTCACCAAGGGCAGTGCCAAAAACAGCCCCCACATCAAGGTGGTGTTCTCTGTGCTTTCTCTCATCCTTCCAAAGTTGGTTCTGGCCTGATGCATATCCCGTCACCTTGGGGTCATTTGCCCCGTGAACTCACTTTAAGCATTGGATTCACGGAAACTCCAAGACTACAGACCCCTTCCTGGTGGGCTGCATGAATGTGTCTCATTACTGCTGAAATTTCCTCAGATCTCTTCCACTGTTCTTCAGTGCTTTCTGGTTCTCTTTCCCGCACAAAATTCGACATATTTGAAAATCTCTGTGTGGTTTAAAACAAAATTTTTTTTATTTTTTTGAGGTGGGAGAGGATGTGAGAAAATCTTTTCCAGGGAAATGGGTTTGCTGCAGAGGTAAGGGTGTGTTCCTATATCGATCTGCAGATAGCCAGAAGGTGGGTGCACACTGCATGCTTGGGGTGCCAAGGGATTGGAGACCTCCAACATATTTGTCTGAAGCTGGTGATTCTGGCCATGGCCCCTCTGCCAAGCCTGTGTGCCATGCCCTTGGTGCTTTAGTGCAAGAAGCCCAGGCTCAGAAGCACAGCAGTGCCATCTTTCCGTTTCAGGGGTTGTGATGAAGGCCAAGGAAAAACATTTATCTTTACCATTTTACCTGTGTATAAAGTTTTAGTCCATTGAGTGTGCAAAACACCCTTATCACTTTTAAATTTGCACTTTATTTTTTTTCTTCCATGCTTGTTCTCTGGACATTTGGGGATGTGAGTGCTAGAGCCAGTGAGAGGTGTCAGGCTGCCTTCCCACTGATGGTCCTGGCCTCCGCCTGCCCTCTCTTCCCTGCCTGTTCACCACTTTCCAATTTTCCCTTCAGAGAACTTAAGGAGAGTTGAAATTTACAGGCCAGGGCACATCTTTTATTTATTTCGTTATGTTGCCCAACAGAACTTGATTGTAAATAATTAAAAAGAAATCTGTTATATACTTTTCAAACTCCATGCCTCTTGGTGATTATTGTATTCTCCCTTATCCTTAGAAAGGGGAAAGAAAGTGATTTCTTTGTTTACCTGGTAGTTATTTATAAACAATGGCTAGTACTTTTTTTTTTCCCATTTACCAGGTGTTTATTGTGTTTTTTTTGTTTGTTTGTTTGTTTGTTTTTAACGGCATGATTCCATTTATATAAAATTCTAGAAAATACAAACAAATCTGTAGTGGCAGAAAGCAGATTATTGGTTGTCTGCAGATGGAGGGAGGGGGAGGAATGAATTACAAAAGGCCACAGAGAAACAATTTGGGGCGATGGAAATGTCTGTTACCTTGATTGTGATGATGGGTTTATACCTATATACATATGTCAAAGCTCATCAAATTATATACTTTAAATATGGGCAGTTTATTGTATGTCTGTCCCTTAATAAAGTTGAGGGGGGGAAGAGAGAGAAAGACAAACACATAGAAGGAGGAAGGAAGACAGGAAGGAGGTAAAGCGGGAGGGAGGAGGGAGCGAAAGAGCATTGAACAGCTCCGCCTTGGATGTGCCTCTCCACTGCCATTGACCAGCTTAACTGATGCACTTTCCCATTTACTGGGAGCAGTTTGGGAACCAGGTTGAATTGTGTGGAGTGTCCTACTTGTTTGTTTGTTGTTGTTGTTTTTTGTTTGTTTTTTTTTTATACTTTAAGTTCTAAGGTACATGTGCACAACGTGCAGGTTTATTACATATGTATACATGTGCCATGTTGCTGTGCTGCACCCATTAACTCATCATTTACATTAGGTGTATCTCCTAATGCTATCCCTACCCCCTCCCCGCTCCCCACAATAGGCCCCAGTGTGTGATGTTCCCCTTCCTGTGTCCACGTGATCTCATTGTTCAATTCCCACCTATAAGTGAGAGCATGTGGTGTTTGGTTTTCTGTTCTTGAGATAGTTTGCTGAGAATGATGGTTTCCAGCTGCATCCGTGTCCCAACAGAGGACACGAACTCATTCTTTTTTATGGCTGCATAGTATTCCATGGTGTATATGTGCCACATTTTCTTAATCCAGTCTGTCACTGATGGACACTTGGGTTGATTCTAAGTCTTTGCTATTGTGAATAGTGACAATGGCTAGTACTTTTTAACGGTCTTTTCTCGTTCATCATGTAAGCTCCATTCCACAAAGTATCACTCCGTGTAAACACCGGTGTTCCAGGTTCATGTCACGCAGATCTTAACGGACACTGGAGAGGTATTTCTTCAGAACGTTACCAGCTGCAGTAAAAGAGCCCCCCACACGGAGCCTTTCTCCAGTGAAACGCCACGCTGGAGAGGCATTCACTTGTGGTGGCTCAGATACCTGACACACAGCCTGAGCTGTAACAAGTGATGACCACCCTGCTCAGGAAACTCAGCCAGTCTCCACTTAGCCTAGCACCTGCAGTCAATGTGCCATCAGGGTCTGAAGTCTGAGGCAGCCAGCACTTGCACAAAGCTGGATGAAAGCGAGATGTGTTGGCTTACACCTGTAATCCCAACACTTTGGGAGGCTGAGGCAGAAGGATCACTTGAGGCCAGGAGTTGGAGGCTACAGTGAGCTATGATTGCACTCCAGCCTGGGTGATAAAGTAAGACCCTGTCTCTTAAAAAAAAAAAAAAAAAAAAAAAGTTGGACGAGCCCTTTGCAATCACCTTCAAGAAGGTGATTCTCCAAATAGTCCCCAAGTAAGTGTTCGAGTAGTCTCAGATCATCGTGGTTTTGCATTTGGAGGGAAGCATGGCTGTTCTGTGTGCTCAGCCTGAGCTCCATTCCACTCCCTTAACTGCCTGCCGGTGCTGAGGTCAAGGTGAGGGTCTCACAGCACCGGGGAATGTGACTGCCCTTTAACCCCCTGCCTAGGGCATGGGCGAGGGCCTTTCCAGCGGCTAGTTTTGTTGTGTTTTTCTTTCTTTTTTTTTTTTTTTTCTGAGACAGGGTTTTGCTCTGCTGCCCAGGCTGGAGAGCAGTGATGTGATCACTGCTCACTGCAGCCTCGACCTCCCAGGCCCAGGCGATCTACTCCCTAAACCTGAGCATACCACCATGCCTGGCTAATTTTATTTTTAATAGAGATGGGGTCTCAGTATGTTGCAGGATGGTCTCCAATGGCAGTGCCAAAAGCAGTCCTCCTGCCTCAGCCTCTCAAAGTGCCAGGAGTACGGGAGTGGAGCCACTTTTGTTTGGCCCTATTTTTTTTTTTTTTTTAATTTTTATTTTTTGAGACAAGGTCTCTGTCACCCAGGCTGGAGTGGAGTGGCGCAATCTTGGCTCACTGCAGCCTCTGCCTCCCAGGCACAAGTGATCCCCCCACCTCTGTCTCCTGAGTAGCTGGGATGATAGGTTGGTGCCACCACAGCCAGCTAATTTTTTATATTTTGTAGAGACAGTTTCACCATGTCACCCAGAGCCTTATTGTTAAAGCGCATACTGTTCATATGCTGCCTCTTACCATGGATGTCCCAAAGCCCCTCCTGCTTTCACAGCATGGCACAGGACGTTTCGTGTGGACACTAGTGTGGACACTAGGGTGAATGGAGAGGCTGCCCTTAGGCTCCAGGAGCAAGTCGGCTGGGAAGTCCCAGGTTGCTGAGTGTACCAAATCCTGCATGACTACCTGAGTGTCTGTAGCACAACAGCAATTTTAATTGATTAGACCTTTTTCTTTTCTTTTTTTTCTTTTGAGGTAGGGTCTCATTCCACTTGCCCACGTGGAGTACAGTGGTACAATCTCAGTTCACTGCCACTTTGACCTCGTGGGCTCAGATGATCCTCCCACCTCAGCCTCCCGAGTAGCCGGGACTGCAGCCACCTGCCACCATGTGTGGCACATTTTTTTTGTATTTTTAGTAGAGATGGGATTTTGCCGTGTTGGCCAGAGTTGTCTCGAACTCTGGACTTAAACAGTCCACCCGCCCGCCTTCTCAAAGTGCTGGGATCATAGGCGTGAGCCACTGCACCTGGCTGGATTAGACATTTTGAAATGTGGACTTTAACACCTGTTTCCAGCACCAGGAGACAAGAATGACAGTGATAACACTGGCTTGTACCAAGCCTGGCAACTTTGATACAGAAACCAGAAGCATTTTTGTTTCTGTGAGATGGTTTGGGTAGTAATAAAATGAGTCTGTGGCTCTCAAATTCTGTAATCTGGATTGTACCCCATTTCGCAAATGGGGAAAAGTTTAACAGCTAAGCAGGTTAACAGCTAAGCAAGAAGTTGTCCTCGTCCTACAGTCCTGGCCCATCTGCTTCAGCACTGCCTGCCACACCACGCCCACAGGGACAGGCGTGACGCTAAGATGTGCTTTCAAAAGTGAATGAGCTGTGCTCCTCCGCATGGCCTTTTCTCGTGTCCTGCTTTAATAAGTCCGGCTTATGTTAGAAATTCCTATTTTCCATCCAGAAAACTATGGAAATCCCAGCACTTTGGGAGGCTGAGGCGGGTGGATCACGAGGTCAGGAGATCGAGACCATCCTGGCTAACACGGTGAAACCCCGTCTCTACTAAAAATACAAAAAATTAGCCGGGCGTGGTGGTCCACACCTGTAGTCCCAGCTAGTCAGGAGGCTGAGGCAGGAGAATCGCTTGAACCCGGGAGGTGGAGGTTGCAGTGAGCTGAGATCGCACCATTGAACTCCATTCTGGGTGACAGAGCAAGACTGTCTCAAAAAAAAAAAAAAAAAACCTTTGGAAATCTTGAGTAAAATGAGGTATGCCTGTATCTGCGTAGAGTCTGTAAAAGTGCATGAGGTATGTGGTACCTGCCAGTAAAAGACGGGACTAATCACAAAATGATTCTTAGCTGCCTCACTTAAGCAAAATTTGACTTCTCTGGCCTCCTGGAACTCTGACTTTCCTAACAGGTCTCAACCCTTCCTGGCCTGTTTGTTCCAGATCGTCCCTCTCTGTGCATGCTCCAACTGTTCCTGTCCTCTCAGCCTTTCCCGCTCCTTAGTGCATCTTCCCCGGCACCGTGTTGCCTTCGCGTTCTAACCTGCAATTGGTGAGCACAGTGAGAACATCCAAATCAGAACAAACACAGAACCCAAGGGAGTAGACAGTATTGTCTCTAATGAGTCCAGTGTACCCACCACCCAACAGCCCTGTCAGTCTCAGTCAGCCCTCTTTGATGCTTTCCCCCCAGAGTATTTTAACGCAAATTTCAAGCATGTGGTTTTACCCATGCATTACCATGCATCCCAACCCAAACCGGCAAGGAGACCCGGCTGTGATTCACCTACTGGAATTAACAGTGACGGTATCACCGGCTGTGATTCTACTGGAATTAATAGTGACGGTATCACCGGCTGTGATTCTACTGGAATTAACAGTGACGATATCACCCACCCTTCAGTCCAGTGTTCCTGATTGTTGCAGCGGTGTTTCTTATGATTGGTTTGAAACAAAATCCAGTTAGCTTTTGCTGTATAACAGACTACCTCAAACTTCATGGCTTAAGACAATGATTATTGACTAAGATTCTGTGAGGCAGCTGGCCTGGTCTAGTGGGGATGGATGGTGGAGGTGGCTTTGTTCACACGTCTGCTGAGGGGATTGCTGGCACAGCAAGCAAGCAAGCATCCGTGTATAAGCAAGCCCTTGTCACTATCCTTGGGTCACTTTTTTTTTAAGTCTCACTCTCGCCCAGGCTGAAGTGCGGTGGCACGATCTCGGCTCACTGCAAGCTCTGCCTCTGGGGTTCACACCATTCTCCTGCCTCAGCCTCCCAAGTAGCAGGGACTACAGGTGCCCGCTACCACGCCCGGCTAATTTTTTTGTATTTTTATTAGAGACGGGGTTTCACCGTGTTAGCCAGGATGGTCTCCATCTCCTGACCTCGTGATCCGCCCACCTCGGCCTCCCAAAGTGCTGGGATTACAGGCGCTGAGTATGTATTCTAGAACAGTAATTCTTGCTGACCTTTTTTTGAATGCCCCACACTGGATGTGGTTGGCTTCTCCATAAGCATACACTTACATCTCACGTGGGGACATTAGACCTGCACATGACTGTGGGCCCAGCCCCCACTGTGGATTGCTCTGACCCCAGGCACAGGAAGATGATGGCAGGCGAATTCTGGCTTTGGGCTTCATGTTTGTCAGAGAACTACAGTGAGGATAGGATAGGTAGGCATGCTTGTGAGCCAGGCGGTAAGAGATAAACTGTAAACAGCCTGGCTTCTAGTTAGGAAGCCGTAAGTCCTGTTGCCCCCAGGAGTACACCCGGATGGTCCTAAGAGACTAAGGAGATCTCAGGGCCGTCATATGCTTTACACCCGACAGAGTGCTTGGCACATGGTGGGTTTATAGTAGTAGAATTAGTGGAAAACAAACCAGCCCCAAGATTGTCCCAAAGTATAACTAGCTGAAAGGAAGAGAGAATCATTTAAAAATGTAATAGTAGGCCAGGCATGGTGGCTCACACCTGTAATCCCAACACTGAGGTGAGGTGGGTGGATCACTCAAGGCCAGGAGTTTGAGACCTGCCTGGGCAGCATGATGAAACCCTGTTGCTACTAGAAATGCAAAAATTAGCCTGGTGTGGTGGCACGTTCCTGTAATCCCAGCTACTCAGGATGCTGAAGCAGGAGGATCACCTGAGTCCCAAAGGTCAAGGCTACAGTGAGCCATGATGGTGCCACTGCACTCCAGTCTGGGTGACAGAGCAAGACCGTGTCTCAAAAGAAAAAAAAATTTGAGATTCACATACCATAAACCATTTTAAAGTAAACAATTCAGCGACATTTAATATATTCACAATGTTGTGCAACCACCCCCTCTAATTCCAGCAAGAAAGAGGATCAGTGCTTTTCAGACGCTTTTGATCAGTAGTGGTGGATCTACCTGAAGGAAACTTGTGAGCCTTCTCCCCAGAAAAAGGCATATCTGCATAACTGCATGCAGCTTAGGTTCACAGATGCTGAAGCCCATCCAGGGATCCCAGGGTAAGCCCTCAGTTCGTGGTTGGCTCTCCACTCTTCTGTAGAGGCAACCTCATCATCGTCAGAACCCCCTTTAGTGTTGAGGCCCAGGTGGCATGACCAGAGGCTGAAGAAGCACACACGATAGACGTGAGCCTCACCGCTGGAGAGGACGAGAAAATCTTGATCAGGATTGTCCTGCACAAGACTTGACCTTCTTAAGGCCATCTGCACATTCCATGAATCTTTCCACCTTGCACGACAAAGCAAGCTGGGGGGTCCCCTCAGACCGATAAAGGAAATAGGCCAGGCTACTCCCTCAAGGTCATAATGGATTCAGCAGTAGGCCAAGAACCCAGGACTCCCTCTGGGGCTGTTTGTACAGCATGCTCCTGTTACATGGGAACCCGCAACATTGAGTACCATTGTCAGCACAGTGCCTCCAGACAGGCACTGGAAATCTGCCTGGGGTGGGCCCCCCAGGGTGGTGAGAGGGTTTCAGTGCCTACAAGGCTAATCGTGGAAGGATTCACGTGCGGAAAAGATTAAGTTCGAGCGATGCAGAGAAGCAGAAGGGAAGCCAGTTCCATCCTAACGTAATTTTTCACTCTTTTTACTGATAATTTAGTATTAGTAAATCATAATTTACTAGTTCTAATTAGTAAATAATACTAGTAAATACTACTAATAGTAAATGCTAATAATTAGTAAATGATAGTTTTTTTCAGTCTTTATGCTATTTGGAAAAATAAATGGATATCCAACACACCCAGCGAGATAGTGATTTCCCCATCCTTGGAAGCATTCAGTAATTTATTGGAGATGTTAACAGAGGAGATCAAAGTAAGGGATGGAATGGGAACAAAGTGATTCTTTTTTAAAGGTCTCTCATTACCTTGCAGACCCACAGGATTGCGCTGATGATTTCAGATATTATTAGCCAGCCCAACCCCAAACAGCCCTCTATTCTTTAAACTCATTGACTGAGTCTAGGAGATACATGTTGGAATTAACGTGACTTTTAAAAGCTCCGATTCCCTGGCACTCTTTATCCATACTTCAGACTACCCAGGTGTTCTCTGCTTCAGTAAAATCAAGGCAATGAGGACACGAGATTTTCATTTTGTAGCTGATGTTTAGCAGAATTACCCATTTTCCTCATGCATGAGCCCCAGTAAACCCATAAGACGACAACCCCACCCCAAAGCCTATAAACCTCTTAGCTGGACGCCTCCACCCCGCCCCCACCTCCCCTGCCCGGCAAGCCGGCTGCTGTGTTTAGTGTTTGGAGATGAAACACAGAGTTCAAAGCATTGTCTCACTGGAAGCCAACCCCAGAGGAACAAGCATGCTGTATCCACTGGTGCCCAGACTCTGAGAATTCATAGACCAGTAATTCTCAAAAATAAATCTAGGGGAAGATTGCCAGCTTTTAATTTTTGCCAAGTAAGGACGTTTTTCTAAACTACCACATACTCTTGATTGTTATTTCATAAAAAGAACGGACATCTTTGTCCTTATGCTTAGGAACTGCATTCTGAGATACGGGTCAAGTGTCATGATGTCTGCATGTACGTTCAAATGGTTAAAAAGGGAAAAAACAGATACAGAGGAGTGCAGGCAGCAAAATGTTAATTGTCAAATCTTGAAGTTGACTGTGTGGGTGTCTATTGTTGTTCTAACTTTTCTGTGCTGTAAAATTGTAGAATATGCAGAGCTAATGACAGAAGGCAGATCTGTGATTGACTGGGGCAGGAGGGTGGATGGAGTTGTTGATGGAAATGGGTACAGGGAACTTTGGGGAGTGGTGGAATTGATCACAGCGATGGTTACACAATGTATATGATGACCAAAACTCATCAAGCTGTACACTCAAAATGGGTGAATTTTGTTGGTTATTAAATAGATACATTTTACCTCTATATGTATTTGCCTACACTCATCTATGTCTATCTCTATTTCAAAATTCACCCATTTCATATATATATCTCAATGAAGATAGAGAGGAAGAAGAAGAAGAATGACTTGTTTTGTTTTTTGTTTGTTTGTTTGTTTGTTTTTGAGATAGAGTCTCACTCTGTTACCCAGGCTGGAATGCAGTCTCGGCTCAGTGCAACCTCCACCTCCCAGGTTCAAGTGATTCTTTGCCTCAGCCTCCCAGGTAGCTAGGATAACAGGTGCCTACCACCACACCCAGCTAATTTTTGTATTTTTCGTAGAGAAGAGGTTTCACCATGTTGGCCAGGCTGGTCTCGAACTCCTTACCTCAAGTGATCCGCCCGCCTCTGATTCCCAAAGTGCTGGGATTACAGGTGTGAGCCACTGTGCCCGGCACAGCATTTTTTTTTTTTTTTTTTTTTTTTGAGACAGGGTCTCGTTCTGTTGCCCAGGCTGGAATACAGTGACATAGTCACGGCTCACTACAACCTCAACATCCCAGGCTCAAACAGTCCTCTGACATAAGCTTCCCAAGTAGCTGGGACCACTGGCACACACACCACCAGGCCTGGCTAATTTTGTTTACTTTTTATAGAGATGGGGTCTTACTATGTTGCCCAGGCTGTTCTCAAACTCCTGTGCTCAAGCGATCCACCTGCCTCTGCCTCTCAAAGTGCTCAGATTACAGGAGTGTGCCACTGTGCCTGGCCCTATTTATTGTCTTTTTCTTTTTTTGAGACAAGGTCTCGTTCTGTTACCCAGGCTGGAATACAGTGGTGTGTGATCATGGCTCACTACAGCCTCAACCTCCCAGGCCCAAGCCATCCTCCAGCCTTCGCCTTCCAGAGTGCTGGGATTACAGGCATGAGCCACCACACCTCACTTATAATATATAATATAGTTTTGTATTTTAACCTTTCTATTATAGGAGGAGTAAATGATCATAGGAGAAAATGTGAAAAATTACAGACAAGAAGATTTAAACAAAACTTACCATTTCCACCACACAGAGACTACCAATGTTAACTTAAGGTGTATTCTTGCAGAGTATGCATAGGTATAGCATGCATACGAACATGCATGTATATGGGTAAATATGCTCGTATGTATACGCATGTGTGTTTGCATATGCAATGTATATGCATTTTTTTTTTTTTTTTTTTTTTTTTTTTGAGACAGAGTCTCGTTCTGTTGCCCAGGCTGGAATATAGTGACATGCTCATGGCTCACTACAACCTCAACATCCCAGGCCCAAACAGTCCTCTGACATAAGCCTCCCAAGTAGCTGGGACCACTGGCACACACACCACCAGGCCTGGCTAATTTTGTTTACTTTTTATAGAGATGGGCTCTCACTATGTTGTCCAGGCAGTTCTTAAACTCCTGTGCTCAAGTGATCCACCTGCCTCGGCCTCTCAAAGTGCTCAATAAATGTACATATATGTATATATACAGAAATACATAATCCACCTGCCTCGGCCTCTCAAAGTGCTCAATAAATGTACATATATGTATATATACACAAATACATAATCCACCTGCCTTGGCCTCTCAAAGTGCTCTGTAAATGTACATATATGTATATATACACAAATACATAGCCTCTGTGTGTTTTCAAAACGTGGATGTGCGACACGCACCATTCTACAACCTTGGTTCTGTCACAGTCTCTCACCTTTCTACTCCAGGCATTTTACCACAGTCAGATTTTCCCAATGAACCGAAAATGTCCTACACATCCTTTTTGGCCAGTTGTGTATTCAGTCTGGAGCTGCACATGACATCTGGGTGTCGAGTGCCTTAGCATCTTTTAATATAATAAACCCCCCTTTTTTTTTTTTTTTTTTTTTTTTTTTTTGAGACAGAGCAGAGTCTCGCTCTGTCACCCAAGCTGGAGTGCAGTGGCATGATCTGAGCTCACTGCAACCTCCACCTCCCGGGTTCAAGCTATTCTTCTGCCTCAGCCTCCCAAGTAGCTGGAACTACAGGCGCCCACCACCACGCCTGGCTAATTTTTGTATTTTTAGTAGAGACGGGTTTCACTATGTTGGCCAGGCTGGTCTTGAACTCCTGACCTCGTGATCTGCCTGCCTCGGCCTCCCAAAGTGCTGGGATTACAGGTGTGAGCCACCGCGCCCGGCCTAGTAACCCATTTCTATGGCACTGTTTTTTGGATTTGTCTGGCAATTCACTTGTGTCACGTAGCTCATTCCTTGTATTTCCAATAAACTAGAAATGATGTCTGAAGGCTCATGGATTCAAGTTAACCCCAAGGGACACATCCCATGTGGCTGACACCACCGGCAATATGAAGATTGACCCTGGTGTCTGCCATGCACCTTGGGATGACAGCATGATCCATGTGGCATCACTTCAGTCCTACAGTCATTTTCCCATCAACTCTTCACCTGATGGTTTTAACACCAATGAATAATCTTTGTGTTTTAAAATAGGGGTTTTGCAGTTCAGGTATGGTGAGGCCAACAAAAGAATATGCTAAGGATAGGGTGACATTGAAGTGAAGACTCAAAGCAATTGAAGGAGTGAACCATGTCGCCGGCTGTGGGAAGAGTGTTCCAGGAGAGGAAATAGCAAGTGGAAAGGCCTAGACAGAGGTTTAAAGAAAAGCAGGCCAGTGGTGGTGGCTCATGTCTGTAACCCCAACACTTTAGAAGGTTGAGGTGAGAGGATCAGTTGAGGTCAGGAGTTCGAGACCAGCCTGGGCAACATAGCAAGACTCCATCTCTACAAAATTGTAAAGAATTAGCTGGGTGTGGTGGCATGTGCCCGTAGTCCTAGCTACTCTGGAGGCTTAGGTGGGAGGAGCCCTTGAGCCTGGGAGTTCAAAGCTGCAGTGAGCTGTGACTGCACCACTGCACTCCAGCCTGGGTGACAGAGCTAGATCCTATCTCTAAAAGAAAAGAAAACAGAGTCAGTACTCTGGAGCGAAGTGGACAAGGGAGAGAGAGTGGTGAGAAATGAAGTCAGAGGTAACGGGGGGGCCAGAGCATGCCAGACCTGGCAAGCATTGTCTAGACTTAGATGGGAAGCCACTGGAATGTTTGAGTGGATGTTGATACCCCAAATGTTGGAACAAGCTTTCTGCATATACTCGTTTCATTCCCAAGTCAGTCCCCCATGTAAGTGTGTTAGTGGTCACAGAGTCCCCTCCATCCATTCCCTGGGTGTTCTTGGGAGCAGGCATTGTTCTGGGCACTGTGAAGACAAAAGTGAGGGAAATGCAATGGCCTAGGCCCTGCCCTCGTGGAGCCTAGACTCCCGTGAGGGAAGAGAGACCGTAGAATAATTCCCAACCAAGAATGAAATGCGGCCAGGCACGGTAGCTCATGCCTGTACTCACAGCACTTCAAGAGGCCAGGAGTTCGAGACCAACCTGGCCAACATGACGAAACCCCAGCTCTATTAAAAATACAAAAATTAGCTGGGCATGCTGGTACACAATTGTAATCCCAGCTACTCAGGAGGCTGAGGCAGGAGAATTGCTTGAACCCAGGAGGCAGAGGCTTCAGTGAGCCGAGATGGCACCACTGCACTCCAGCCCAGGCAACAGAGTGAGACTCTATCTCAAAAAAATAAAAAAGAGTGAAATGCAAGTGTGCCTCCAGTCTGGTCCTGGAGGTTGGGGATAGCTCCTCTCAGGAAGTGACTCCTGGTCAAAGATCTGAAAGGCCAAGAAGAGTCAACAAAGTGGAGAGAGGAGAGGCTTGTTCCAGGCAAAAAGAACAGTGGGAAGGAGGAAGCATGGCAGATGGCGTGGAAGGAAAGGCAGGCGGAGGTTCCAGAGGCTGCAAGCTTTTTGCCTGCATTGTAAGAGCAATGGGTGATTATAAGCAAGGGGTGACAGGTCCAGGCTCAGAAGGTCTCTCTGCCTCTATGTGGAAAAGGGCTTGGAGGGTAGAAATAAATATAGTCAGCTGGGTGTGGCGACTCACGCCTGTAATCCGAGCACTTTGGGAGGCCGAGGCAGTTGGATCACCTGAGGTCAGGAGTTCAAGACCAGCCTGGCCAACATAGCGAAATCCTGTCTCTACTAAAAATACAAAATTAGCCAAGAGTGGTGGGTGGGCACCTGTAGTCCCAGCTACTCGGGAGGCTGAGGCAGGAGAATCACTTGAACCTGGGAGGCAGAACTTTCAGTGAACCGAGACTGCACCACTGCACTCCAGCCTGGGAGACAGAGCAAGACTCCATCTCAAAACAAAAAACAAAACAACACAAAAAAAGAAAAGAAATAGATGTAGTCAGGCCAGTCCTGGGAAGCAAAGGCGGTGCTGGGGATGGGAGGAGGCAGGCAGGTTCCAGAGACTGTGAGGGGATCAGCAGGACTCCTGAAGCCCTCAGTCAGTAGGAGCGGGTGGAGGAGAGGGACAGACCCAGCTTGGTTTGCATAACACCAGGTTCATCTTGAGGCTGACATTTCTCCTTGACCTTTTTGTTTAGTCCCCACCCCCAAGGTCGCATTAGCTGCCTGCTGAGTTTAATCAAATCTCTTCCTGTCCTGGCAATGCCCGGGAATGAAGGGATAATCAGTCTATTTCCAGAATCCAAAGAGGTTTAGAAGAAAAAGTAGCTTTCATTTAGCTGTTGGCCCTCCCACCAACCTTCCCCAAGTGAGCTGGGTGACTCATACATCTGTGAGACCGTCTGTATGGAGACGGGGCGGGGGGTGTCGCTTAATGCTTAGAACTGCTGAAACGACCAGTTCACTGTCTCAGCACTAATCCAACTCTGCTCCTTAAGTGGGATTTGGCTTTTAGACATTGAGACCTGGACGCTGGGCATCCTCGCTAGATCGCCTACAAATTCCCCACATACACAGGCCAGGGGCCTCAGCGGTGCCTCTGCAGGCTCAGCTGGTGCGACGGCACCAGCTTGCTCAGAACAAGGGCTGGCTGTTCATCATCTCAGAGCACAGAGACCCTCTCCTTGCCACCCGGCCCTTGCCACCTGGTTGGTGACAAATCACAAGGTATGTGACCACCACAGGCCAAAACCTTCTCAGAAACCTGGGGCAGGTGTGGGGAAGAGCCAGGATGGGCGTTTTCATGCAGACAGTAGGTCCCACCTTCACCTTTTCTGTGTGGTTTCCATAAGACTTTGCTATTTAAGGAGACTCATGCCATGGCTCATGCCTGGAGTCCCAGCGACTCAGGAGGCTGAGGCTGGAGGATCACTTGAAGCCAGGAATTCGAGACCAACTTGAGCAATACAGTCAGACCCAGTCTGTACAAAAAAAAACCAAAAAACAAAAATAAAAATAAATGAGCTAGACATGGTGTCACACACCTGTAGTCCTAGCGACTCAGCAGGCTGAGGCAGGAGGATCACAAGCCCAGGAGTTCAAGGTTACGGTGAGCTGTGATTGTGACACTGCCCTCCAGCCTGGGCAACAGAACGAGATCCTATATCTTAAAAAAAAAACCTCAGAGTATGTTTAATTCCAGACCACTAAGATGGCCTCTTAATTGTAATACAGAGTGGCTATCTCTTAGTAGGAATTGCTGAATAGAACTTTTGGGATTTTAATATATTCTTTAAAAAAAAAGAAAAATTGGTAGGATCTTGCTATGTCCCCCAGGCCAGTCTCCAGCTCCTGGCTTCAAATGATCCTCTCACTTCAGCCTCCCAAAGTGTTGAGATTACAGGTGTGAGCCACAGTACCCAGCCATTAATATATTCTTGAAAACAGTCTTTATGAAGTAGTTACGTTGTGGTTTTCAGGAACTTTTTTGATTTGTCATTAGACACAGTCACGATAGAACTTTAAATTCAACCTGGCTAAGTGTGAAAACACCAAAGGTTAGCCAGAAAGTAAAACCTCACTGGAATCTAGCTGGACTCCCTGGTGAGGTGTACTGAGAAATGTTTGAAGCTTACCAAGAAAAATAAAAATATTGAAAACACCCCAAATCATGCTGCAGTAAAATACAAACTAAGCAAAGACTCATCAATGAAACTCGGATGTTGAAGCCGGTAGAAGGGAATGGTGAGGGTGCACAGCATCTCGTGAGTAGATTTCATACCCAGGATGTTCTTGACTTGATATTTAGGATTGTCTTACCTTTCTCCAGTCCTCTAACGCCTGACCAACACCCCAAGGTGGTAGAAGTTACCAGGGACAGGTAACATGGCAGCCAGCGGGAAGACCAGCAAGTCCGAACCAAACCATGTTATCTTCAAGAAGATCTCCCGGGACAAATCGGTGAGTGGTGCAGCAGTGAGTGCTTTGATAGAAATTATTGTTTTTTAAAAATGGAGCTTTTGGCCGGGCGCGGTGGCTCAAGCCTGTAATCCCAGCACTTTGGGAGGCCGAGACGGGCGGATCACGAGGTCAGGAGATCGAGACCATCCTGGCTAACATGGTGAAACCCCGTCTCTACTAAAAAATACAAAAAACTAGCTGGGCGTGGTGGCGGGCGCCTGTAGTCTCAGCTACTCAGGAGGCTGAGGCAGGAGAGTGGCATAAACCCGGGAGGCAGAGCTTGCAGTGAGCTGAGATCCGGCCACAGCACTCTAGCCTGGGTGACAGAGCGAGACTCCGTCTCAAAAAAAAAAAAAAAAAAAAATGGAGCTTTTTCAAGTACAGTGTAGTCACAAGCAACGTCAAAACTCTTTGAGGACCAGGGCAGGTGGCTCATGCCTGTAATCCCAGCACTTTGGGAGGCTGAAGTGGGATAACTTGAGGCCAGGAGTTCGAGACCAGCCTGGCCAACATGGCAAAACCCATCTCTACTAAAAATTAAAAAATTAGCTGGGTATGGTAGCAGGCACCTGTAATCCCAGGCTTGGGAGGCTGAGGCACAAGAATCACTTGAACCCAGGAGGTAGAGGTTGCAGTGAGCCCAGATCGTGCCACTACACTCTAGCCTGGGTAACAGAGGGAGACTCTGTCTCAAATAAAAAACAAACCCTGTGAGGGCCAGGGAAGCTTTGTGTCTATTTTCGTCTCTATCTAAGATGGATGATCACTGAGATATAAATGAGCGAATGAACTGCAGAAATACAGGTTCTCTTCAATCTCATCAAGACTTTAGTCCTATGACCCTCAGTTTTCTCCCAATCCCTCAATCCCCACACTGTCTCCCCCACCTCTGCTGCTTTTCCTAGCCGGCCTTGAACCCTTGACCTACTATTTAAACACGGTTATTTAAACAGTGTTCTGTCAGTGTTACCTGTGATTCCCTTGGCCTTTTGCCTATCTCTTGTGTCACCTGCCTGGGTAAAACCCAGACAGTGATCAATGTGACTCCTTCTCTGTGCACTTGCCCCACCATGGGACTCTCAAGCCTCAGCTGGGCCTGCAGGGCCCCAGTCTGCCCCCTTTCCACTACTCTCCAGGAGCACGTTAGATGCTCCAGGTGTGTCCGTGAACTTCCTGGCATGGGGGAGGGTCCACCGTCCAGCGTCTGTGGTTAGCTCCACTCAGCATCTTCTTATGAGCCAAAAAATCTAGCTCAGCACCATCCAGTGCAAGCCACATATGTAATTTTAAATTTTCTAGTAGCCACATTTAAAAAGTAATAAGAAACAGGTGAAATTCATTTTGATGCTATATTTTATTTTAACCCATTATATCCAAAAAACTGTCAGTTCAACTCATAAATAATATAAGAATTATTGAAATCTGGTGTGTATTTTACATTTACAGAACATGTCAATTTGGAATGGCCATATTTCAGGTGTCCAGGAACCACCTTAAGCAGTGGCTACCCTACTGGACAGGGTAGCTTGCCATCATTCTGGTTTTTTTTTTTTTTTTTTTTGAGACGGAGTCTCATTCTGTCACCCAGGCTGGAGTGCAGTGGCATGATCTCGGCTCACTGCAACCTCCGCCCCCGGGTTCAAGCAATTCTTTTGCCTCAGCCTCCCTAGTAACTGGGACTACAGGCACCCACCACCACGCCTGGCTAATTCTTGTATTTTTAGTAGAGATGGGGTTTCACCATGTTGGCCAGGCTGGTCTTGAACTCCTGACCTCAGGCGATCCCCCGATCTTGGCCTCCCAAAGTGCTGAGATTACAGGTGTGAGCCACCGGGCCTGGCCCACTGTGGCTGACTTCTGAAACCCGTATGGGGGCCAAAGAACCTCCCCATCCTTGCTGTGCCACCCAGGAGATCTGGCTTTGCCTGTGTGCTTTCCGCCTTCTCCTTTCCTAGCTAAGGAACTCGGTCATTTTAATCAAGTACTCTGATTCTTTCGTCCTCCAAGCTCTTTCCCAAGTTGTATCTTCCAGTCCATTTTATCTCAACTTCTGGCTGAAGAGGAAACCACTCGTGTTGGTGTCCCACGTTGTTTTCCCCCTCGCTCCTAGATAGACGTCCTTTCCACCCAGAAATGTAGAGGGTTTCTGTAGATAAGTCATCACAGTGGGGAAAAGAGAATTCAATTCCTGTCTCATGTATTCAGATCATTTTGCCAGCGACGTCTGTGTGGCCCCAGGCATGAGGTGCCAGGGCTTTGAGCCCATTTCTCTGTGATTCTCCGGATGCTGCCCTCTTCTTTGACCTTCATCCTCCAGCAGGTGGCTAAATGCCCCTGCTCCGGCGTCTCACCCACACTTGACAACATCCAGAAGGAAGAAGCTGTGGTTTCCTGGGGTCTCTTGTAAGGGTCAGGAAATCTTTCCCAAGCCTCTTCTCCCACATCTCATTGGCCAAAACTGGGTCACATGCCCACCATAAACCAATCCCAAGCCAGAAGAATTAGATGATCACAGTGAATCAGGCCAATCAAGAATCGTTCCCTGGAGCTGGCCTCCTCTGAGCACGCCGCCTGGTGGAAGTTGGTGGTCACTGAACACAGCTTGCAGCTCTTATCCCGAAGAAGGGGTGTGTGGCTGTTGGATGGGCCCCCGAAGGCTGGCTTCAGTCTCCATCACCCACTTCTCTACCTGCCCCCGTCCTGCCCCTGCCCCTCCTGTTGCAGTGGAAGGGGTGCTTTGCTCCCATCTGAAGTTCAGCACCTCTTACACCCTGGGTTTCATGGTTGGCCACCTCAGGGGCCTCAGCCATTGGTCTGGTTGTGTCTGCAGCCTCTCCTCTCTGCCAGTACTTCGTCTGAGCATGAAAAGAAGTACCAGCCGGGTGCAGTGGTTTACACCTGTAATCCCAGCATTTTGGGAGGCTCAGGCGGGTGGATGACCTGAGATCAAGAGTTCGAGACCAGCCTGGCCAACATAGAGAAACCCCGTCTCTACTAAAAGTACAAAAATTAGCTGGGCGTGGTGGCACATGCCTGTAATCCCAGCTACTCGGGAGGCTGAGGCAGGAGAATTGCTTGAACCTGGGAGGCAGAGGTTGCAGTGAGCTGAGATTGCACCATTGCACTTCAGCCTGGGCAACAAGAACGAAACTGTCTCAAAAAACAAAACAAAACAAATAAATAAATAAGTACTGATCTTATGCACCTCAAAACAACCACCAGCTACCCTCGACCCTGTATCCTTTCTAGTTCTTCTTCCCTTGCAACCAAACCTTTTGAAAGAGAAGAAACATGTCCTCTCTTCACCTACCCTCTTCTCTCCCAACCACTCTCCAGTGCCCCTCATCTGCACCACAGTCAGGCTGCCTAACTGGCCCTCCCCTTGCCGATCCATTCTCCACTTTGCTGCTGATATGAGCTAAATCTCAGTGCTCCCTTCTATGAAATGGGCTCCATTCCTATCTCATTGAGTTGCTGTGAGGATTAAGTGAAACCATGTGGCCAAAGTGCTTAGCTTGGCCCTTGATACATGATAAGCACTCTAAATGCTATTTAATTCTTCCAAAAGCTATTTCTCTATTTAGCTTCTCTAAATACTGTTTAATTCAAGTCTTTCATCCTGCTTAAAATGCTTCAACGTCTTCTGAGGTTCTTTCGGGCCACGTCCTATGAGACCATTTCAGCAGCAGCCTGCATCCCCATTCGGTGGCCATTCACCTGCAGGTGAAGCCATTGGCAGTTCCAGAAGCATTCTCAGGGTCCCGGGCTTTGTGTACATCTTGCTCAGACAGCATGCCCTCACCGTCCCCCGTCCCCTGGCTATGCCGTTTGTCCACTGGATAGAGCCTCCTTTGAAAGCAACAGCCTTCCCTCTCTCCTTCCCTCCTCACTGCCTTCCCCTCGGGCTTCATCCCCACCAGCCTTTGCCCTGGCATTTATTCCAGGGGCACAATTGCCAGTTCACTTGTTGGGCTCCCAACCAAAGAGCAGGGACCTTGGGGACCAAGGGGATGTCTTCTTCAGTTTTTATTTTCAGTAGCCAGCAGCTGCTGGGGCCTCCATAGCCGTGGATGGGATGAATGAAAGCAGCACTTGCCTAATTGACAGGCGAAGTCTAGCAGAGGAGACAGGCTCCTGCAGGAACACCCAGAACGCAGTGTGCTGCACGCTGAGGTGGAATCACAGGCCACATGCTCCCGGGGCATCAAAAGTCAGGGGGTGCTGGGCAAAGGGAGAGATGGGGACCCTGAGGTGTCGCCTGAAGCGTGGATAGGATTGCCCCCAGGTGAAAGTGCAGCAGAAGGGCCTGCCTCAGAGTGGAAACAACAGGAACAGAGGCACAAATCTGTGGTGTCTGGGGGAGCTGTGGCAGAGCCACTGTGGCCAGAGGCCCGGGAAGAGCGGAGCTGTTAGAGGGGACACTCTCAGGGTGGCCACGCACAAGGCCCTGGAGTTTATTCCACAGAGAAGGAGTGAGCAGCCACTAGACACTGAGCAGCTGAATAGCAATGTAATAGTTACCATTCCTGCAAGGCAGCCTCCAAATAGGTTGATTTGAGGAGAATTTTTTTTTTTTTTTTTAGAGACAGGGTCTTACTCTGGAGACCAGTGAAGATCTCTTTACCGCTTTGTGGGAGAGCAGGGTTGGAGTACAATGGTGTGATCATAGCTCACTGCAGCCTCAACCTCCTAGGCTCAAGTGATCCTCCTTCCTCAGCCTGCCAAGTAGTTGAGACTACAAGCAGGCACCACCTTGCCAGGCTCATCTTTTTTTTTTTTTTTTGGAGAGATGGCAGGGGGCAGAGGAGGGGGTATCACTTCGTTACCCAGGTTTGAACTCCTGACTTCAGGCGATCCTTCCCACCTCGGTCTCTCGGTGCTGGGATTACAGGCATGAGCCACTGTACCTGGCCAGAGGAGAGTTTTTAAAAGGGGCTGTTTGCTAAGGTGTAGGCAGGTGTGAAAGAAATCACAAGAAATAGCCAGGTACAGTGGTGGCTCATGCCTGTAATCCCAGCACTTTGGAAGGCCGAGGTGGGTGGATTGCTTGAGCCCAGGAGTTTGAGACCAGCCTGGGAAACACGGCGAGGCCCCGTCTCTACAAAAAAAATATAACAAATTAGCTGGGCATGGTTGCATGCAACTGCAGTCCCAGCTACCTGGGAGGCTGAAGTGAGAGGATCACTTGATCCCGGGAAGCAGAGGTTACAGTGAGCTGAGATAGTACCACTGCACTCCGGCCTGGGTGACAGAATGAGACCTTGTCTCAAAAAAAAAAAAAAAAAAAAAAATTTCAAGAAAGAACTCAGTGCGCCACATGGCAGTGACGAGCAGCTGGGCGCTGGCACCTCCCTGGGGCTAAGGGATCACACAAGTCTCAGAACCCCAAGGCCCTCAGGGCTACCTGCCAGGAACTGTGATCCCCATTAGGGGGCTGTGCCAGCCCCAGACCTGGTCACCATGCAGGCAAGGTGGGGGCAAACGTCTGGTCCACCTTGCCCAGAAGCCAGAAGACCAGGGAATCTACTAGGGCAACACACCCTGGTCAGCCCCCCAGAGGGGATCTTGAGGGCAAGGCCAATTCACCCACAGTGTTTAGGAAGCTGGGACTCACTGCAGGAACCAGCAGGTAGCAGTGTGTGTCCTGGTCAGCCCGCTCCTCTCAGATGCCAGGCTTCCACACCACCCAGGCTAATGAGGCCTCCCAAATACGCTTAGCGCTGGGAGTATGAGGTGTCCTACGGAATCTTCTCTGTAAACCAGGGTTCTAGTGGTATTTGCTCGAAGTCGCTTCAGCATCAATCATGCAAGTACCTTAGAGGACACAGGGCCACCCTTCGGGACATCTGATATGGGTGGAAGGGGAGCGTATAGGAGAGGACTTAATGCCAACAAAAATGGTTCAGGCCGTTCCTGGAATACAAAATATTCATTTGAAGAAGGGGGCCAGCCAGGGGGGCCACACTCAGTGAAAGAGTGTGCTCTCATTCGTTGCTGCACTTGGCAAACACTGAATCCCTGTGTGCCTGGGACTGTGTAGTAGATGCTGAAACATGTGCAGAGACTCCGGGTTACCACCACCAAGGCACAGTCCTATGGGTTAAAGTGCTGAGGGCTGGGGAACCCAACCCTGCTCTCCCATGAGTGGGTGGAGACCTTTGCTGCCAGGGGCAGGACAGGGGCAGGGCCTGTGGGCCCAGATGATGGCCATCCCCTCTCCACCCAGCTCCCTCGGGATACGGCTCCAGGTCTACCTGTGCAGAAGTTCACCTGGTGGGATTTCAGGGGCTTCTCCAGAACTCCCACCTCTTTGCTCTGTTTTTTTTTTTTTCTTTTTTTTGTTTTTTTGAGACAGAGTCTCGCTCTGTCACCCAGGCTAGAGTGCAGTGGCACTATCTCTGCTCACTGCAACCTCCACTTCCCAGGCTCAAGAAATTCTCCTGCCTCAGTCTCTCAGGTAGCTGGGATTACAGGCACACACCGTCATGCCCGGTTAATTTTTGTGTTTTTAGTAGAGACGGGGTTTCGTCATGTTGGCCAGGCTGGTCTCAAACTCCTGACCTCAGGTGATCCACCCGCCTCAGCCTCCCAAAGTGCTGGGATTACAAGGGTGAGCCACCACACCCAGCCTGTCCGGAAGTTCTTGTAACAAAGAGGGGATACCTTTCATTCCACAACTGGAAATAAAAGATTTAATATGCAAATGAATGGCACACATCTCATTTGCATATTTTTCTTTTTTTTTCTTTCTTTTTTGAGACTGAGTCCCACTCTGTTGCCCAGGCTAGAGTGCAGTGGCACGCTCTTGGCTCACTGCAACCTCTGCCTCCCGGGTTCAAGCAATTCTCCTGCCTCAGCCTCCTGAGTAGCTGGGACTTCAGGCGCTGCCACCGCGCCCAGCTAATTTTTGTATTTTTTTTTTTTTTAGTAGAGAAAGGGTTTCACCGTATTGGCCAGGTTCAAACTCCTGACCTCGTGATCCGCCCGCCTCGGCCTCCCAAAGTGCTGAGATTACAGGCGTGAGCCACCGCGCCCGGGCTGCTGCTGGTTTTTATCATGGATGCCTTAGCTTAGCATTCTTTGGCTCTCAGACCCACACCCGTTTGTCTTGCAGGTGACCATCTACCTGGGGAAGAGAGACTACATAGACCATGTCAGCCAAGTCCAGCCTGTGGGTAAGTTGCTTGGAGAACATTGTAATGCTGGTTTTCCTTTAAGTCACAGATAACTGCTCACTTTGTATTTTCAAAAATCAGCCTTGCTAATAATCTAATTAAAGAAATGCAAATTAAAACATCAGTGAGTTTCCACTGGCTGAGTGGGAACAATTTTATTTACATTTATTTTTATTTTTTTGAGATGGAGTTTCGTTCTTGTTGGCCAGGCTGGAGTGCAGTGGCACGACCTCGGCTCACTGCAACCTCTGCCTCCCAGGTTCAAGTGATTCTCCTGCCTCAGCCTCCCAAGTAGCTGGGATTACAGGCATGCATCACCACGCCCGGCTAATTTTGTATTTTTAGGAGAGATGGGGTTTCACCATGTTGGTCAGGCTGGTCCCAAACTCCTGACCTCAGTTAATCCACCCGCCTCGGCCTCCCAAAGTGCTGGGATTACAGGCTTGAACCACCCGTGTCTGGCTGGAAATAATTTTAAAGAGTGTGAAGAGACAAAGGACTCATGTCTGGAATGTATGAAGAACGCTCAGAACTCAGCAGTACCAAAAGCAAGATCCTATGAGAAAACGGGGGAAAGACGGGAAGAGACATTTCATCAAAGAAGATACATGAAGACAAGCAAGCACGTGAAAACGTCTTTGGTATCATCAGCCATCAGGGAAATACAGACTAAAGCTACAGTGAGAGTGTATTATACGCCTCCCAAAATGGCTAAAAGATTTCAAGTTAGTGCAAAAGGAATTGCAGTTTTTTGCCATTACTTTCAATGTAGTGGCGAGATCTTGGCTCACTGCAACCTCCACCTCCTGGGCTCAAGCGATCCTCTGTCCTCAGCCTCCCAAGTAGCTGAGACTACAGGCATGTGCCACCATGCCCCGCTAATTTTCGTATTTTTTGTCGAGATAGAGTTTTGCCATGTTACCCAGGCTGGTCTCAAACTCCTGAGCTCAAGTGATCTGCCTGCCTCAGCCTCCCAAAGTGCTGAGATTACAGGTGCAAGCCACTGCGCCCAGCAGCAGTTTCTTAAAACACGAAACACGTACTTACCATATGATCCAACAGTTGCATCCCGGGCACTTATCTCAGAGAAATGAAAACTTGTGTCCTCACAAAAACCTGTACATGATTGTTTGCAGCAGTTTTATTTGTGGTAGCTCCAAACCGGAAAGAACCAAAATGTTTCTCAGAACGTCCCACGTCAGCTTCCTAGTTTTGATATTGTACTGTAATTATGGCAGATGGAGCCATTGGGAGAAACTGGATGAAGGATACTAGGGACGTCTCTGTACTATCTTTGCAACTTCCTGTGAATCTATAATCGTTTCAACACAAAACGTTTTTTAAGGAGTGTAGAAAAACTGGCAGTTTCAGACACTGAATATGAAAATGTGCCTTGGCAAAACACTTTCTGGAAGGTTATTTGACAGCATGTTATCAAAAGCCAAATCCAATTCTATAATTTATTTTTAAAAAGTCATGGAGAGATATAAAGATGTATGTATAAGGATGTTCATCGCGATATTAATTACAATGAGAAAAACTGGAAAAAACCTAGATGCCCTAACAATAGGAAGTGATTAAATAATTGATGGTACATCCATTCAATGGAGTAATATGTAGCTATTAAAATGCTTAGCACATGTTTTCTCTATATGTGTGTGTGTATATATCTACGTGTGTGTATAGATGTATGTATGTGAGTATGAATAGATATTTGCAATGTATAATTGAGTGAGGAAACCAGTTAGCTGAACAGTAAGTACAATAGGATCTTTTTTTTCTTAGTAAAAGCATTCATATAATTAAGTTATATATGTCTGGAAAAATTTTTTTGGGGGCGGGGGTGTGGGGCAGTGTCTCACTGTCACCCAGGCTGGAGTGCAGTAGCATGGTCACAGCTCACTGCAGCCTCAACCTCCCAGGTTCAAGGAATCTCCTTACCTCCTTCTCTCACATAGCTGGGACCACAGGCAGGCACCACCATGCCTGGCCCATGCCCTGCTCTTTTTCTTTTTTCTTTTTTGTATGTTTTGAGAAAAGGTCTGGTTCCTGGCCCATGCCCTGCTAACTTTTTTTCTTTTTTCTTTTTTGTATGTTTTGAGAAAAGGTCTGGTTCTATTACCCAGGCTGGAGTCCAGTGGCATGATCATGGCTCACTGCAGACTTGACATCCCAGACTCAAGGGATCTTCCTGCCTCAGCCTCCTGCGTAGTTGGGACTACAGGCATGCACCACCACACCCAGCTAACTTTTTAAATTTTATGTAGAGACAGGCTCTCATTTTGTTACCCAGGCTGCTGCTAATTTTTTAAAAAGCTTTTTGTAGAGACAAGGATCTCACTGAGTTGCTCAGGCTGCTCTCAAACTCCTAGGCTCGAGCAGTCCCCCTGCCTCGGCCTCCCAAAGTGCTGGGATTACAGGCATTACCACACCTGGCCTGGAAAAATAAAACAAAAGTCTGCACCAAGATCTTCACAATAGGTATTTTTAGGTAGTAGGAATTTGGATGATTTTTTGCCCTTTGCTTAACTTTTCTTTCTTTCTTATAATGAACATGGATTACATGTGCAATTAAAAACATACATAGTTTTTAAAGTAGGTGTCTGGTTTCTTTGATCTTCTCCACCCTCACTGCCCTCTCCCTCTTTTGACTTAGATGGTGTCGTGTTGGTTGATCCTGATCTCGTGAAGGGAAAGAAAGGTGAGATGAAGCCCCTTGTCTCAGACTGGTTTCTGGGTGGAGTGGGCTGCTCTCTGGGTGGCTCTGGGAAGGGGCATTTACGTGGAAGGAGAGACAGGAAGGCAGAGGCAGTGCTCTTGCACATGGAACCAGTGCCAGGCCCGTTGACCCACACTCCCGTACCTAATTCACGTGACATAGGTCCCGTTGACACCAGAGCTCACTCGCTCAGCAAAGTCATTGTCCAGGGTGGCAGATAAGTAGATGGTAGATGGAGCCCAGGTCTGTGGCCACCATCCGTGTATGCTAGCCCCTGTATCGTGTACTTCTGTGCTGGGGCAAACTCAGGAGGGCTCCTGGGGTGCCTAGGACTCAGGAGGACACCAGACCTTGAATGAATGAGGGGAGAGCGAGTGGACAGTGTTTCTTCCAAGTCAGTGGCGAGGGGCAGTTACTGTTGGGGCCGACGGGCAAAATTCTCAACCAACACCACAAAGGGGGAAATGATGCCTGCTGGGAGACGGGGGGAGTAAGACCCGGAATTTATGATGACACTTACTTTGATGGTTCTGAACCAGTGTCACGCTGCCCTTGAAGATTTCTGGCAGTTTTGATGTGTGTGGTAAGTAATTTGTTACTAATAACAGTTGCATAAACCAAATTAGAACAGATTCCAGCTATCCTTGTGATAATGTCACTGACTCAGTTCCATTCTAAATATGCCTTTTTGAGTGTTGCTACTGGCAACATCAAGGAATTGTCGAGAACCCTGGATGTGCCACTGGAATATGTCAGCTGTGGGGCCATCAGCATCGAGAGGGGCATGGCTGAAATAGGGCCCCAAACGGGCCCCTCTGTCTTCTCCACCTTCCTCCTGGATGCCCTGCTCCTCTCTGGACCAGGAGACATCTGGTTTGAGCCCCGAAAGCCCATTTCCTTGACCAGAGAAGGGCGCCTGTTCTCAGGGAAAGCCACAGCACAGGACAGCTGTCAAACCAGGTGGTCTCTGGGCGCCTTCTTAGTCCTGACCCTGAATGAGGGGCCAGTGAGTGGCCACCGTTTCTTCTGAGTCAGCAGCGAGGGGCAGTTACCTTTGGGGCTCGCAGGCAAAATTCTCAACCAACAGCTGCCACCACTTGGAGGGGCCACTTCTGATACGCTTTATATTTGAGAGATACGCACTTCGTGTCTTTTTTAGAAGGTGTAGCGAACTTCCATACAGTTTTTTGGTCCACTGGGCGTGCACTTTAAGTCTGTTCAACAAGTGGAATTTTCAGAAGTGGGGGTTTGGAGCATGCTCAGTACGTTTCAGAGCAGTGTGAAAAGGAGGCTGGAACTCCAGCCTTCTCAAGTCGGACTTCGCCTCCCCATGTGGCCTGTGAGCCTTCTGCCTCCTCGCTCAGCCCATGATTGACTCCGGCCCACATCTGCTTGGCTGCCCAGGACTGTTTCCCTCTGCATCTTACCTTCTTCCTTCATTCGTCCGGACATCCTGCCCTCCAGAACCTGAGCAGCCAGCACTGTCTCAAAGCCTCTGAGGCCACGGAGCTAGGGAATGAAGGGGACGGGCAGGATGGAGGGGACCGGGTCCTCTGTCTGCAGATTCCTACCATTCTGACAACATGACACAGTTGGGAGGAAGATGCCAGGATCTCCCGTTAGAATGGTGAACCCTCACGAAGGGGTTGATTCTCCAGAGCGGTGTGGAGTAGCTGGGTGGCAGGGTTCTCTCCAGTCCCAGCCCGTATCCTTTCCAGATGCTAAAAGTTGAAAACCCGTGCTCACTGCCCACTCCATCGGTGGTGGTGGGTGCCAGGCTGAGGGCCAAGTCCAACCCTGCCTTCATCTCCTTTGCAGTGTATGTCACTCTGACCTGCGCCTTCCGCTATGGCCAAGAGGACATTGACGTGATCGGCCTGACCTTCCGCAGGGACCTGTACTTCTCCCGGGTCCAGGTGTACCCTCCTGTGGGGGCTGCGAGCACCCCCACAAAGCTGCAAGAGAGCCTGCTGAAAAAGCTGGGGGGCAACACGTACCCCTTTCTGCTGACGGTGGGTGACTCCTCCAGCCGGCCCTGCTTCCTTCACCCGCAGCACGTTATCATGTAGATGGGGGCGAAGGGAAGGGGACGGAGGAAGAACTTCACATCCGCGGCCTGGAAATTGCACCCTTGAAAGAAATTCGAGATTGCATGGTCTGTGATTGTCTTTTTTTAAGTCTTTGAAAATAGCCTCTCAGCCTTTGAAGGCACCCTTTCAACCTACCGTTTACATATTTCCCTTCACCCGACCCCCTAATTACATGAGCACGTGTTGCTCCTTTGCTTGCTAAGCTCGAAAACGAAAGCCCACAGAAGTGCCCCTCGGCCCTGGGGAGTTCTGAGCAGGAAGGGGTTCCCTACGGGACAGGAGAGCTTAGGGAAGTAAGATGTCATCTTTTCCCTTGCCCGCAGACTGGGGGATCACAGGAGATATCTTCATCTTTCTGGGGGCCCGTCTCTCATCCATTGAGACCTGGCTACCTACGGTGCCAGTGTGCAAACGCTCTGAAGTCTTGGGCGTGAGCTCAGTTGGGGAAGCTACCATTCCGTTTATTAGCATGTTTATTTGTCTTAAGAGCATATACACTTCCAAAGTTACATGGTTCAGCCTTAAAAAGGAATGAAATTCTGTTCTGTGCTACACCATGGATGAATCTTGAATACATTATACTAAATGAAAGGAGCCAGACACAAAAAGACAAATGCTATATGGTTTCACTTACGGGAGATACCTGGAGTAATCAGATTGATACCGACAGAGACAGAATAGTGCTTCCTATGGGCTGGGGAGTTGGAGGATGGGGAGTTGGGGTTTAATGGGAACAGAGCTTCAGACTGGCATGATGAAAAATGTTCTAGTGATAGATAGTGGTGATTACTGCAGAACACTGTGAGTATACTTCATGCCAATGAACCATAAAAATAGCTTAAATGGTAAATTTGATGTTATTCTCTGTTTATCACAATTGTTTTACAAAACCACATTTACGAAAAAGTTATAAGGTCCTGGGTGCTCCCAAGTACCTGTGCTGGGAGTTTGAAATGACATGACCTTTTAGAGACAATATGTCAACATGTATTGAAAGCCTTAAAAAATGTACTTCTCCGAGGTCAGGAGATTGAGAGCATCCTGGCTAACATGGTGAAACCCCATCTCTACTAAAAATACCAAAAAAAAAAAAAAAAAAAAAAAATAGCCAGGTGTGGTGGCGGGTGCCTGTAGTCCCAGCTACTCTAGAGGCTGAGGCAGGAGAATGGTATGAACCCGGGAGGCAGAGCTTGCAGTGAGCCGAGATTGCTCCACTGCACTCCAGCCTGGGTGACAGAGCGAGACTCCATCTCAAAAAAAAAAAAAAAAAAAAAAAAAAAAAAAAAAAAAAGTGCTTCTCTTTCTAGCAGTGCAGCTTATATAATTAATTGGCTAAAACTGATTTATTACCGCATTGTTTATAATGGCAAAGAAAGTAAAGACTACTTCAGTAGCCAGCAAAGGGGACTGGCTACATTAAATGTATATTCTAGAGCCCTAAAGCAGATGATTCAGAACTATATTTTATGATGTGGGAAAATGGTCACAGTCCTTTCTGAAAAGGACTAGAATTAATGAAGTGAGTAAACAGACTACAGAACACGATCAGTACTTTGTCCCATTTCTGTAAAACGTCTTCTCACATACACATATTTAGGCATGGCCGGGTGTGGTGACTCACGCCTATAATCCCAGCATTTTGGGAGGCCAAGGTGGGTGAATTACTTAAGATCAGGAGTTTGAGACCAGCCTGGGCAACATGGTGAAACCCCATCTGTAGCAAAAATACAAGAATTAGCCAGGCATGGTGGTGTGTGCCTGTAATCCTACTTACTCAGGAGGCTGAGGCCTGAGAATTGCTTGAACCCGAGAGACAGAGCTTGCAGTGAGCCAAGATCATGCCACTGCGCTCCAGCCTGGGTGAGAGAGAAAGACTCCATCTCAAAACAAAACATACATATTTGTGTGTACAGGCAGGAAATTTTGGGAAGGTTATGTTAGCAACATGTATTTGGGTGTCAGGAGTATAGGTGAATTTTTTTTCTTGCTTATCATCTTTATTTTCTAATTGTTACATGATTATATATTACCTATGGAACAGCCCCTTCTGAAATAAATGATTTTTCATTTGTTTCTTTCCACAGTTTCCTGACTACTTGCCCTGTTCAGTGATGTTGCAGCCAGCTCCGCAAGATTCAGGAAAGGTTAGTTCAAGAAGAAATGCCATGGTTTCATGGATTTGTTCATTCCTTCAATAGACGTTCTTTTTTTATTTTTATTTTTTTCTGAAACAGGATTTTACTTGGTCGCCCATGCTGGGGCGCAGTGGCACAATCTTGGTTCACTTCAGCCTCTGCTTTCTGCGCTCAAGCAATTCTCCAGCCTCAGCATCCTGAGTAGCTGGGGCTACAGGTGTGTGCCACCACGCCCAGCTAATTTTTGTGTTTTGTGTGGAGACAGGGTTTCACCACATTGACCAGGCTGGTCTCAAACTCCTGAGCTCAAGTGATCTGCCTGTCTTGGCCTCCCACAGTGCTGGGATTACAGGTGTGAGCTACCGTGCCCGGCCCATTAGTCTTTTAAAGATAGCTTTTCATCATGGAAAATTTCAAACACACTCAAAAGTAGAGTGACCAGTAGAAAGATCCTCTATGAACCCATCACTCATCTTCAGCAATTATTAATCATGAACATCCTTGTGAACAAAATCACAGAGTCCCGACCCCCATGAGTCTCACACATTAACCGAGAGCACCAGGTAAACCCAAATAACAAGGAACTACATGGCATGTCAGGTGGCCACAGATGCTGTGGAGAACAAGAGGCTTGTGAGAGGCAACGGGAGTATCCGGTGGGATGTGTGTTGAGGGTGTTTAAAGCCATCCTCTAATGAGGCCAAGGAGAAAGCCACAGTCTCCCAGGGGAGCGCCTTCCAGGTAGAGGGCGCACCTCACCTGCTGTGTTCCGGGGGCAGTGAGGAGGCTGCCTCCTGAGTGAGACGAGCAAGGGATGGAAGAGGAGGCCAAGTGCAGTGACTCAGGCCTGTCATCCCAGCACTTTGGGAGGCTGAGGCGGGTGGATCAACCCAGGAGTCAAGACCAGCCCGGGCAACGTGGCAAGACCCCATCTCTCCAAAAACATACAAAAAATAGCCATGATTGGTGGCACATGCCTGTAGTCCCAGCTACTTGGGAGGCTGAGGTAGGACTGCCCTTACTTAAGCCCAGGAAGCAGAGGCTGCAGTGAACTGTGATCATGCCATTGCACTGCGCTCTAGCCCGGGCAACAGAGTGAGACCCTGCCTCAGAAACAAACAAACAAAAAGAAAGTGGGAAGCTGAGGTTAGAGTGGAAGGGGAGGTGTGGCCAGATCATGAAGGGCCTTGTCAATGTTGTAGAGACTTGGGTTTTTGCCTGAATGAGATGGGAGCCATTGGCAGGCTGTGAATGACAGGCGCTGACTTTCCAAATGGTCACTATGGCCACAGAGTTGAGAATGGAGTTGAGTTGGCCAAGCATGTGCTTTGGGGGCTGATGGTGTGTTAGAGAGGAGTGAGCCAGGTGGACGGGGCTCCAGCATGGAAGGAGGCAGTAGGGACAGGGGGAGAGGGAGGTGCTAGGACCTGTGGGTTCAGGCCCTGTAAGCCACTGGGTCTGGGATTCATGAGGAAGGGAGCTACACAGATACAACTGAGGGCAGAGTGGCAGGTTCTGTAGCTGGATTATGGGCTGGGCAGTGATAGGTGATGACAAGGGCAATGTTTTTGTCCTGGGGCATCTGACCCGTTAGCGGTTTGTGAAATCAATGTTGTGGATCCAAAAATGGCATTTTAAAAAAACAGAATGGAATGGAATAGAATAGAACAGGCTGGGCGCGGTGGCTCATGCCTGTAATCCCAGCACTTTGGGAGGCCGAGGCGGGCAGATCACCTGTGGTCAGGAGTTTGAGACCAGCCTGGCCAACATGGTGAAACCCCGTTTCTACTAAAAATACAAAAATTAGCCAGGCATGTTGGTGGGTGCCTGTAATCCCAGCTACTCGGGAGGCTGAAGTAGGAGAATTGCTTGAACCTGGGAGGCGGAGACTGCAGTGAGCCGAGATTGTGCCACTGCACTCCAGCCTGGGCATCAGAGCAAGGCTCCATCTCAAAAAAACAAAAAACAAACACAAAACCCACAAAAATTAGCTGGGCATGGTGGTGCGCTACTCGGGAGGCTGAGGTTGGAGAATCGCTCAAACTTGGGAGGCGGAGGTTGCAGTCAGCTGAGATTGTGCCACTACACTCCAGTCTGAGCCACAGAGCAAGATTCCGTTGAAAAAAAAGAAGAATGGAATAGAATAGAATAGAACAAAACAGAATGGATTGGAAAATCTCAGAGAGTGTCACACATGGCAAAGCCGAATATGGTGTCAGGAGAGTTGTTTCAGATGTTTGTGTCTGTTTACTGGGCTATGTTACAAATCCAACTTTCAGAACATCTCGAAGCTACTGTTCCAGGAAAATGGGGTGGGGTGTGTGCAGTCGAGATGGGGGAAGACAAGGTGATTACAGAAGAAGGGGTCACGGAACAATGGGAACTGAAATTGGTTGTGTTAGATCTTATAGTTTTCTATAAGAGAGACCCCAAATTCAGTGACCTTTCTCGATTTTTACAACACTGTACAGGCCCAACAAAGCACCACCTGTTTCCTGTTCTAGGAGAGGAGAAGGTCTTAGCACAGCTGCAGGGCTTCAGGAAAGGGGGTGCGCCCTGAGCCCAGGGAGCTTGAGAGAAGTGTCTGAATGCCTGGGGGCCTGGGGGCTCGACAGCTGAGGAACCCAGGTGGGCAAGCAGAAGAGGCGCTGGTGTGGCTGAACAATGGCTGGCTGATGGCAGGGAAGGATGCGTATTTATTTTCCACCTAGAGTTTAGAACTGCTGTGGTTCCCTGGTTGCAGAACCGATAAATCCGTGCCTCATATGTCACCATGGACAGAACTGGCTTCCCGTAATTTTTGTCAGCTCTCCTTTCCCCTCCAGGCAGTGGTGGAGGGCAGGCTGGTGCCCTCCTCTGGCTCCCCAACACCTGTGAACGTGCAGAGGTGAGGGAGATTACAGAGGGCTTGCACTAGGGGCCAGGGGCTTCACACACTGGGAACTGGGGGAAGGTCACTGGCAGATGTGTTCATTTAACCCACACAATGCTTAAAAGTCTTTTTATTTAATTTTAAAACTAGGAGATTTCACTCCAAATTCCATGTGGAGTTTCTTTTTAAAAAATTAAGCTGGCTGGGCGCGATGGCTCACACCTATAATCCCAGCATTTTGGGAGGCCAAGGCAGGCAGATCACGAGGTCAGGAATTTGAGACCAGCCTGGCCAACATAGTGAAACCCCAACTCTACTAAAAATACAAACATCAGCCACGCATGGTGGCGCATGCCTGTAATCCCAGCTACTCTGGAGGCTGAGGCAAAAGAATCGTTTGAACCCGGGAGGCAGAGGTTGTGGTGAGCCGAGATCACGCCACTGCACTCCAGCCTGGGCAACAGAGTGAGACTCCGTCTCCAAAAAAAAAAAAAAAAAATCGAGCTGCCAGCACTGGGTACCTTGCTGCCTGGCCACATGAGGCTGCGCTGAACAGCAGGTGACCATGGGGGTCAGGGTTTCATACTGTATCAGGGCATTCCTGGACCCCAGCGCTGGTCCTGTGAGTGCCTGTACCTCTGGCCCCTGCTGTAGGCAGTGGAAGTCAATAACATGCGCGGGGTCACAGTTGGGGACACCTAAGTGTGCAAGGTGGCGGGAGGCAAGGACAGCGAGGAGCGAGCCTCCACGGCAGCAGGAGGGCTCATGGGGCAGGCGGATCCCCTCCCTCTGAGGGCTTTGGGCCCATGGCACACTCCTTGTGCTACTGTCACTGTTTCACTGTTAGTATGCCTCCAAATCCCTAAATGGTGCAACCCCGAATAGGACACGGCCAAGACAAAAAGAGATAGTGCCACGTCACGTGCCCTACGTGAGGTGTGGCCCTCTGGCCCGGCACCCAGGGCGGGAGGCACTGATCGCTGCCTGTCTGCTCTCTCTTCCCAACAGTCCTGTGGGGTTGACTTTGAGGTCAAAGCATTCGCCACAGACAGCACCGATGACGAAGAGGACAAAATCCCCAAGAAGTAAGAGTGTGGTTGTGGAATAGGTGAGGGGTCTGCGTGGGGGTGGAGAGGAGAGATGGCCCCACCTTGTCTCTGTGGGACAGAACTCTTCCCACAGGGCTGGCACAGCTGGGGTACCATCTGCATGTGGGACGGAGGTCAAAGGTTGATCATTTTTGGGGAAAAAAAATACAAGAAAATGACAGGGAAGTTAGCAACCTCCAGGGCTCACATAAGCCCCTAAAACTCCCAGTTTTCTCCTTTCTTTAGGTTTTTGGTTTGTTTGTTTTTTGTGGTAAAATATACACAACATGAAGTTTGCCATTTTAACCACTTTTGTATTTTATTTTATTTTATTTTTATTTATTTATTTTTTTTTTTTGAGACGGAGTCTCGCTCTGTAGCCTAGGCTGGAGTGCAGTGGCCAGATCTTGGCTCACTGCAAGCTCCATCTCCCGGGTTAACGCCATCCTCCTGCCTCAGCCTCCCCAGTAGCTGGGACTACAGGCGCCCGCCACCTCGCCTGGCTAGTTTTTTTTGTATTTTTTAGTAGAGACGGGGTTTCACCAGGTTAGCCAGGATGGTCTCGATCTCCTGACCTCGTGATCCGCCCGTCTCGGCCTCCCAAAGTGCTGGGATTACAGGCTTGAGCCACCGCGCCCGGCATTTTATTTTATTTTGTTTTTGGAAATGGAGCCTCGCTCTGTCGCCCAGGCTGGAGTGCAATGTGACCTCGGCTCACTGCAACCTCTGCCTCCCAGGTTCAAGTTACTCTTCTGCCTCAGCCTCTCGAGTAACTGGGATTAAAGGTGCCCACCACCACACCTGGCTAATTTTTTTTTTTTTTTTGTATTTTTAGTAGAGACGGGGTTTCACCATGTTGGCCAGGCTGGTCTCGATCTCCTGACCTCAAGTGATCCGCCCGCCTTGGCCTCTCAAAGTGCTGGGATTACAGGCGTGAGCCACTGTGCTCGGCCCATTTTAACCACTTTTAAATGTACCATTCAGTGGCTTAAGGACATTCCGAATGTTGTGTAGCCATCACTGCTGTCTATACTCAAAACTTTCTCATTGCCGGAGCAGGAACTCTACAGCCGTTAAGCCTACCGTTCCGTCCCTCCCATTCTCCCACCCGCGTGCTGTTTTCTCTTTTTACCTAAACAAGGTTTCCGCCTGGCCCTTCACCCTGTCTCCTCCTGCCCCGTGTACACATCTCTGGAGGCGCAGGAGAGTGAGCTGCAGTCATGGAGCTTGCATGTATATGGCAGCTATTCCATGAGGTCCTTGATGACCTCACTGAGAGGAGGCAGAGCCGGGAGCCCATGGCGCCTAAGAGGCTAAGCTTGGCCCTTGGAACGTTGCCTGGCTCCACAGCTTTGCCCCCAGGGAAGGGACCAGAAACCAGACCCTCAGGCTCTCCCACCGTCAGGGCTGCCTCAGGCTCTGACCAGTGTCCTTGCCCTCTTTCCGTCCACCCTGTCTCCATGGGGCATGTTCCTGGAGAATCCCCGTGTGACGGCTGGGAGAGAACAGAGGCCTCCCTGAAGCGGCCTGAGTGCCAATCCCTGGCTTGTCTGTGGCTGTTCCCCGCAGGAGCTCCGTGCGGTTACTGATCCGGAAAGTACAGCATGCCCCACTGGAGATGGGTCCCCAGCCCCGAGCTGAGGCGGCCTGGCAGTTCTTCATGTCTGACAAGCCCCTGCACCTTGCGGTCTCTCTCAGCAAAGAGGTAACCACCTACCATCGCTACTACCCACAGGGCAGCAGGCCTGGGGGCAGGCCCCACACCCCCTCTTCACCAGCCCCAGCCCCTGTCTACGTGGGTGCCTTGCAAGGAAGCTTGTTTTTAGGATAAAGCACCAACACGCGTAGGTGATTGGCCTGTTTTCACAGCCTGGAGCTGGTCAGCGTGGTCCTTAGTGGAGGGTTTCCACCTACTGGCTGTCCCAAGGGACTGGGGAAGGAAGGGGGGCTGTTTTCCACATACCTGCCCCCCACTATCCTTGCCCTCTCCACTTCCATGGGCCTTGTTCACCATGGAGCATCAATAGCTGTGATATCGCAAATTCTTCACTTCCTGGGAAATTTCAGTTTTGCAGAAACTGTGTGGGATGGCGGTGTCACCTGTGATGTCATCTCTTAGGGGTGTCATGGTGGGAAAAGGTGAAAGCTGCTGGTTCCTATGGTCAGCAGTCAGCCGTGTGTGCACTGTGTGTGCATACACGTGTGTGGGTGTGCCCAGGGGCTGGGTCACACGGGCTCTGCTGGGCGGGATGCCAGCACTTGGCTTTCCCAGTGGTTTCCTTTCACTTCACTCATCCTGCCCCCATAACCTCCTGACCCCTGGCCTCCTCCATGCGATGACCGGAACTCCATTCCCCTCCCTAGCTTCCCACAGGTGGGTGGAATGTGTTTCAGGCCCTTCCTTAGAAGAAACGTATTGCTATCACTTCATCTTCCTTACATTCTGCCGCTTTTAATCTACTGAAAGGGATTGAGATGAATCTAGAAAGCTGTGCAATTAAAGACACCACCACATCTGTTCTCTTCTTCTGACCTGTCTGCTGACTTTTCTAGATCTATTTCCATGGGGAACCCATCCCTGTGACCGTGACTGTCACCAATAACACAGAGAAGACGGTGAAGAAGATTAAAGCATACGGTAGGACCTCCTTCCCAAAAGTAGAGGGCAGTCTTCTAGAGTTTCTGATCCTGTGTCCTGAGGGGTCACTTCTCTGGTCTGACAAGGCCCTTCTGGGTCCTTGGAACTGGCTACTTGTCTCTGCCGTCATAGGCAGCAGGACTGTGGAGGGAGAAAGGCCTTACAAGTCATCTCAGTCAACTTCCTGCCCACTTACGGTGGGCTTTTGTCTTGGAACAAAATTCCTGACAAGTGATCTCTTTCCATGGTCATGCCCTCCTGGAGGGGCCCCACAGTGCTCAGCATTGCCATCGTGGATACTGTGTGCAGCACAGTATCATGGGTGAGGCCTCATTTGTGGACTCCTGCTCTGGGCTCTGTGATCCCAGCATCCGCAGCAGGGGCTCCTTGTCTGCCTTCCCAGGGTTTGTGTGGCTCTAAGGAGAGGTCCCATGTGGAAGCGCTTTGTAAATGTTGAAGTGTGACTGTCTCGGCTCAAATGACCATCATGTCATGGCTGACCTTGCCATATCCTACAGGGGAGGTGCCTTCTGCCTGCTGTTCCCACACATTAACTACGCTCAAAGGGCATCAAAGCACAGGGGGTCATATATGATGGTCTTATGTGACTCTTTTATGAGAAAGACATGATGGAATCACCTGTGAGGGTAACCTCTAAGTTCAGTTTTTAACTCAAACATTTGATGACCAAGACAAAATGAGACTTATACATCTTGGGGTGACTAACTATCCCAGGTGGCCCAGGACTGAGGACGTGGAACTTCCAGTCCTAAAATGGGCTATCCCAGGCAAGCCAGGGTGAGCAGTGGCCCTAGGTGTCATATACCACTTTTCCCTGTGAGTCATCACAGATGAGGGTCAGAAATTCTGATGTGTGCAGGCTAAGGAATTCTAGACTTTTCTTTTCCTTCCTTCTTTCCTCCCTCCCTCCCTCCCTTCCTTCCTTCCTTCTTTCTTCTTCTTCTTTTTTTTTTTTTTTTTTTTTTTTTTTGAGACGGAGTCTCGTTCTGTAGCCCAGGCTGGAGTGCAGTGGCTGGATCTGAGCTCACTGCAAGCTCCGCCTCCCGGGTTTATGCCATTCTCCTGCCTCAGCCTCCGAGTAGCTGGGACTAAAGGCGCCTGCCATCTCGCCTGGCTAGTTTTTTGTATTTTTTAGTAGAGACAGGGTTTCACCGTGTTAGCCAGGATGTTCTTGATCTCCTGACCTCGTGATCCACCCGTCGCAGCCTCCCAAAGTGCTGGGATTACAGGCGTGCACCAATTTTGCCCAGCTAGTTTTGTATTTTCAGTAAAGAGGGGGGTTTCGCCATGTTGACCAGGCTGGTCTCAAACCCCTGACCTGAGGTAATCCACCCGCCTCGGCCTCCCAAAGTGCTGGGATTACCGGCAGGAGCCACTGCACCCAGATAGCTGTTAAATTTTTTAAAACAAAATATTAATTGCTTTCTATAGACTGGACACTGTGCTGCATGCCTTGCACAAATTGTTTCTTTATCCTCAAACTTTGGCTGGGTGTGGTGGCTCATGCCTGTAATCTCAGCATTTGGGGAGGCCAAGGTGGGAGGATCCCTTGAGCCCAGGAGTTCAAGACCAGTCTGGGCAATATAGGGAGACCCTGCCTTTATTATTTTTTTTAAATCCTCAAACTTAATTTTAAAGGTGATTAAAAGTCATCTTTTTAATCATCACAACGTCCCTATGAGTAGGATGCAGTTATTACTCCCATTTTATGGATGGGGAAACTGAGGCTTAGAATAGCTAAATAATTCACCCCACAGTTAGTGGCTAAGACAAGATTGGCACCCAAACAGCCTGGCTCCAGGCCCAACTTCCCATCCATCACGTTCCACCCACCAACCAGTCCTGTGCTGCCTCTAGCTAGTCTCTTGGAGGACAGGAAGGACAATGTTCATGAAATAAGATGGAGGATGTTAGATGGGGCTAAGCATGGGAAAGGAGGGGTCTCCCAGGAGCTGCAGCCTGGGAGTTGCAGGCACTGGGCCATGGGTGGGAGTTGATACAGAGCAGGTTATGGGTGACCAGAAATGACCTGGAGACAGAACTTCAAAACCACAGCCTTGAAGCTGAGGGCTGAGAAAGCCAAGCCTGGGAAGTGGAGGGAAACCATCATCAGAGAGGAGAGATAAGCGTGCACCCCAGGAGGCCGCAGGGAACATGCATGTGTGGGGGGACCAGTGCTGACCACCTGACTCCCATCTTCCTCTTGCAGTGGAACAGGTGGCCAATGTGGTTCTCTACTCGAGTGATTATTATGTCAAGCCTGTGGCTATGGAGGAAGCGCAGTGAGTAGCTGCTGGGGTTTCCATTTCCTGGGCGTCTCAGCCTTCTGTGTCAAGTTTCTCACCGGTTATTGCTGAAGAGGGAACTAGAATGTTCAGCTAGCTCGCCAGCCTTCCACTTCCTTCCTCTTTCTCCCTTCGAGGGCTGCACAGAAAGTTAGCATCTTATCTCTGCATCTACCACACCCCTCTGTGCCCATCTTACAGGAGTTCTGAGGATTAATCCTAGCCAAAGAATGATGCAGAGGAGAGACACAAAGATAGAAATATCACCATGGGATCAACTGGCTTTTTCTGTTTATCCTTGGAATGAATTGTTAGGAATTTGATACTATTTCCGCCTCCCAGAAGATGGTCAAATGAACTGTCAGCCCAGGCTAGGATTCCCTATCTTTTGATCTCAAATTGAAAATCGTAATACCAGTGACAGCTGGATTATAATATATCCATTCTTAGCCGGTTGTTGTGAATGACTTTTCCCCTTTGTTAGAATCAAAAACAAATGAGAATCCTGCCATGGTTCCTTTATGCTGGCCTGAGAGACCTGCCCAGCTTTGCCGTGTGCCACAAAATCAATAGATTCATTTAACACATGGCTTAGAGTGGAGGGCGATGATCCCCCACTTCCAGCCCCACAAGAGGATAGCTTGGCCAGGTCTTAACTCTTTGCCTCGCTGGCATGTTCTAAGGACCGTTGTATGTAAAAAATATTAGCAGGGTTAGAGGAAGGTTAGGGTAGGGGAGTGATGAAAGACAAACTGATTCCTTAAGATAATATAAAGTAATAGATATGCTTTTTTGAGATGGAGTCTCATTCCGTTGCCGAGGCTGGAGTGCAGTGGTGAGATCACGGCTTATTGCAACCTCCACCTCCCAGGTTCAAGCCATTCTCCTGCCTCAGTCTCCCAAGTAGCTGAGATTACAGGTGCCCACCACCACACCTAGCTAATTTTTTTTTTTTTCTTTTTTGAGACAGAGTTTTGCTCTTGTTGCCCAGGCTGGAGTGCAATGGTGCGATCTCGGCTCACTGCAACCTCTGCCTCCCAGGTTAAAGCAATTCTCCTGCCTCTACCTCCTGAGTAGCTGGGATTACAGGCACACACCACCACCCCTGGCTAATTTTTTGTATTTTTAGTAGAAACGGAGTTTCACCATGTTAGCCAGGCTGGTCTCGAACCCCTGACCTCAGGTATCTGCCCACCTCGGCCTCCCGAAGTGCTGAGATTATAGGTGTGAGCCACTGTGCCTGGCTGATTTTGTATTTTGAGTAGAGACAGGGTTTCACCTGTTGGCCAGGCTAGTCTCAAACTGCTGACCTCAGGTGATCTACCTGCCTCAGCCTCCCAAAGTGCTGGAATTACAGGTGTGAGCTACCACACCCAGCCTATACGGTAATATTTAAAAGGCAACTTTAGGAGAAACTATTACTGTTACTCAAAACAGATTCAACCTTCAGGTCTACAAGGAAGGGAGACAGGAAAGAACCACCTCTTACTGCCTCCTTTCTGCCAAGCCTGGGCTCTGTTCTGCCTTTAGGGGATCCTCACACATCCCTGTGTCCTGGGGGTCTTGGCCCTGGTTCACCTTTCCACATGTGCTCAGCAACATGGGAGCAAAGGGTCCTGGCCCAGTTTTCCCCTAATACGTATTCCATCACCTGGTCCTCTTTCAAAGTGTTGGGTGCATTTTGGGTCAAAGATTCTCAGGAAACTGGAAAGCATCCCCAAGTCTCCCAAAGGCTGGAGGAGCCTGGGAGCTGGACTGGACCGTGCTGATGAGTCTCAGGCTAGAGGTCACTCAGAAAGCTGCAGAGCAGGAGCCATCGTCCCAGAGCCCTGTGGCTTCTGGGGCTTTGGTGGGCAGGCTTGCACAGAACCAGGTCAGACCTGACTCCCAAGCTGCTCCCCGCCATCCAAACCCACATCCTGAAGCTCTGAGGAGTGGCCCCAGGGCCTAGACGTAGTCCTTTGGCAAGCTCTGCACACACACAGAAAGTCCGTCCTCTAAGCCCAACCCCAAGGGCCCTCTTCCTATTCCAGCTATCTTTACAATGCTGTTCCTGCTTTTTTCAATGCCCAAATTATGCTCATGAAGAGAGGTTCTACCAGGACCCAGATGGTAGGATGTGGGCCACCTTGGGCTCTGGCAGATTTCCGGAAAGAGCATCCTGTAGACATTGGAGGCAGGATAGGGAAGAGCTGCTTTTACCTATCCAGGGAAACTTGATTAGGGAAAGGACGTCCTTTCCCAGATAGGCAGTTCAGACTTCCAGCTGTCTCAGGACAGCCTTAGAACGGTCCTGATGCTGGCCACACCCCGCCTTCCTTTGGCTAGGCACAGGAGGGAGGGTGTGCTGCTGGCACGAATGGGCTCTGCCGTCAGACAGTGTGCAGCCACGTGACCGTGAGCACACTTCCCGTCTGGAAAATGGGGATCTTGGGAGCACCTGCTTGGTACGGGGATGATGAGGGTAAGGTGAGAGTTTTTGGGGACAGGCCTTAGCACCAGGTCTGGCACACAGCACGCATGTGAGCGGAGGAGCCAACTCCCCAGTCGCGGAGGCCGCTGCGTGATCCTGGCCATGCTGCCATGTGTCTGCCTGGAGAAACACACACTGCTGTGTCCCCAGCTTGATCCCAGACCCGCCCGTTGGCACAGGGTCCCCGCCATCTGTCAGATGTTGAGAAATGTATACCCCGACTGATGTGGAAGAAGATCCAGTAAAGAAAGAGCATGTGCTGTTTGGACCCAAGCCAGTCCGTCTGTGTGATCCACAAACTGTGGGTCCCTGCGTTGCCCCTCTAGACAACTTACCACACAGTCACACTGCAACCCCCTTATAGCGACAGTTTTTGGTGACAAGAGGCTTTCTGGCCTGGGCTCGTTGCTGACGCTAACCAGAAGGTTCTGCAGGCCACCGTGTGGTTCACAGTCTCAGGAGGAGACTGTGGTCTCTGATTCTTAAGCCAGTTGGTCTCATTAACTCCATAGAACATTCTAGAAATTCAGCAATTCAGAATAGGCTGAGTTGCTTGAAGAAATATCCTCCTTGTACTGCCAGCCCACCCTGAGATTTCACAAGCACTGTTCTGCTTTTTGTAAGGCAAGTTCCCAGGCACCTGAACCCATCTTCCCAGGAGGTCCATCAGGGGATATGGATCCTGGAAAATGCCTAATGTCAGATAGGCCCATGGCAGCTTTTATGGTTATAAATCTCCTCTGTTCTTCTTCCTCTAGAGAAAAAGTGCCGCCAAACAGCACTTTGACCAAGACGCTGACGCTGCTGCCCTTGCTGGCTAACAATCGAGAAAGGAGAGGCATTGCCCTGGACGGGAAAATCAAGCATGAGGACACGAACCTTGCCTCCAGCACCATGTGAGTCCTTGAGGCTCAGGGCATAGGCCACGGCAGGGCGAACTGGTGCTGGTCTGCTCCCCTTCACGTCACCCTGCTGGGCTCGCAGGCACGCACATGCAGCATGGTGGCCCGGCGTGTGTAGCATACCTAGGGACCCAAACAAGGATCCCACTGTCACCCCTGGTGTGATGTGTGTGATGTGGGGGTTACGCCTGTGGACCATGGAGACAGCTGTGTGCTAATCCCAGCTCTGCTGCTGACCCTGGGAAAATGCCTTGAGTTCTCTGAGAACCTCAGTTTTCCTGTCTGTAAAGTGGGGGCAATAATAGTTCAAGTCTCATAGAGTGGCTATAAGGATTCAGTGAGACAGTGCATGTAAAGCGTGGGGCCTGACATACAGTGAGTGCTCCAGAAATGTCAACTACTGTTTTTAGAAGCATCACTGGCTAGTGTAGTGCCCTAAGCATGTAAACTGAGTGATGCCCTTGGCTGTATTCATTCATTCATCCATTTCCATCAGGAATTGTGAAGAACAGGAGTTCCTAATGACTTTAGATGTCTATTAAATTTGAATGAAATTAGGTACTGATCTGCTGACCCTGACTCAAAGGACCACTGGCTGAATTTGGGCAGCAGATCTAGCAAAGACTGTACAGCGAAGTTCCCAAGTTAGCATCCACTGTCCCTCCGAGCCATGCTTTTGCTCTTCCCTTCCCAGGAGCGTGTCTGTTGGTGAACTCTCAGAGTTTTGGGTTGAAGCCAAAACCCAGGCTCAGGGCCCACTCACTGCCACCTCCCCATGTGATGTGCTGGGGGTTCCCTCTGTGGCCCCAGTAGACCACCTCCAAGGTGATGCCAACGGCCGGGAGACTGGATTGTTTGACCCCAAGACCCCGACGCTCAGTAGCTCACACTCTCAGACACCGAGAGTGGGGAACAGTGAATAACTGGCAGAAAGCAGGTGGAAGTCAAAGGATTTTCTGAGGATAATTGGCCAAGTGACTGTGTTAGATTCTAAAGCACATTCGTGAAGCTCCAGGAGAGAAGGGAGGGAAACTGAGAGCCTAGATCAATGTATTCAAGGGTGTAGGAATCATAAGATGAACAATGGAGGCTCACCACACTGTGGGAATGTTTCGTGGTGTGAGGACTAGTTTCTAAACATGTATGACTCGGCAGGGCGTGGTGGCTCACACCTGTAATCCCAGCACTTTGGGAGGCTGAGGCCGGCAGATCACCTAAGGTCAGGAGTTGGAGACCATCCTGGCCAACATGGTGAAACCCTGTCTCTACTAAAAATACAAATATTAGCTGGGCCTGGTAGCGGGTGCCTGTAATCCCAGCTACTCGGGAGGCTGAGATAGGAGAATCGCCTGAACCTGGGAGGTGGAGGTTGTGGTGAGCCGAGATCACGCCATTGCATTCTAGCCTGTTGACAGAGCGAGACTCCATCTCAGAAAAAACAACAAAAACAACAACAACAAAACAAAACAAAAAAACATTTATGACTCTCCACACCTCCATGAGGAAGTTTATTTATATGCATTTTATGGATAAAGAAATTGAGGTTGAGCCAGAATGAAAGGTCACTGAATCAGTCAATAGCAGAGCAAAGTACACTCCATACACTCCACAGCAAATCTGCCAATCCAGGAAGATGCCAGGGAACAAAGTTTGCAGGGTGTTCTCAGGCAGGTGGCAGAGCACGTTCTGTTCAGCAGCTGCTCGGCCCCATTCAGTGCAAGGTAGTTAATCCCAGCTGGGGGCAGTAGCTCACACTTGTAATCCCAGCACTTTAGAAGGCCAAGGTGGGCGAATCGCTTGAGCCTAGGAGTTTAAGACCAGCCTGGGCAACATGGCGAAACCCCATATCCACAAAAATTAAAACATTAGCTGGGCATGGTGGCACATGCCTGTAGTCCCAGCTATTTGAGAGGCTGAGATGAGAGGATTGCTTGAGCCCAGGAGGTCGAGGTTACAGTGACCTATGATCATGCCATTGCACTCCAGCCTAGGTAACAAAATGAGACTCTATCTAAAAAAAAAAAAAAAAAAAAAAAAAAAAAAATTCAAGCACAGCAAGGGGGGACAATCTCAAGCTCGTACCCCCTTTTTTTCCCTTTGGAGGCATCCTCTCTTCACCAGGTACTTGGCCATACTCCGCAAGTCCAGATAAAAGATATTCTGCCCTCTTTTTAAAAATTATTTTTATTTTATTTTTCAGCCAAAGTCTCACTCTGTCACCCAGGTTGGAGTGCAGTAGCGCAATCCTGGCTCACTGCAACCTCTACCTCCCGGGTTCAAGAGGTTCTCCTGGCTCAGCCTCCTGAGCAGCTGGGATTAGAGGCTCCCACCACCACGCCTGGCTAATTTTGTACTTTCAATAGAGATGGGGTTTCACCATGTTGTCCAGGCTAGTCTTGAACTTCCTGAACTCAAGCGATCTGCCCGCCTCGGTCTCCCAAAGTGCTGGGATTAAAGGTGTGAGCCACCATGTCTGGCTATTCTGTCCGCTTTTAAAGGAGCTCCAGACACCAGTGAGCTCTCTGGGGAGCACTGTGGTCCTGGAAACACGTGCCTGAGACACTTCCCCTCAGAGGTTCCCGAGCTGACGTCTTCTTCCAGGCCCAGCACCTGCTGGCCGCCTCCCCAACTCTCTTTCCAGAGCTATTCCACCCTCCCCTGCCTTCTGCCTGTAGCCTTCAGGTTTCTGGGCTTGTTTTCTATCATTATTTACAAGATGTTTGCTAGCATTTCATGACTTTTTTCATACCTTAATTCCTGTTATTGGATATCCTGGAGTCCTCATGTCCTCCGCGTTGGATCCCACGTGATAAGCATTGGTGATGAAATGCCCAGCACAGTGCCTGCCAGATAGTGGGACTTCAGTACATATTAGTGGGATCTGGAATGACATTTCTGTCAAGGAATGTCACATTGCACTGTCTTTGGGGACACATCTGAGGGTCTTGCCCATCCTGCACATTCACTTAAATATTGACAGCTCTCACTTGGTGCCAGGTCTGATGTTGGGTGCTGGGGACACAGCTGGATATCTTGGAAGTCAGGAGAGAAGGAGGGGTCATTCTGGTGCAGGGTTGTGTTGGCACGTCCGGTGCGGGGGGCGCTGGGACACAGCTGGGGAGGAAGTAGCAAAGACAGGCCAGGGCAGCTTGCGGGCTGCTTCTGAGGCAGAACCTGCAGGTGGCCACAGAGCTCGGAGAAGGGGCCTGGCATGTGGGAGATGAGTTGCTGAGATAATCCAGGCAGGCAAAGCCTGCAGGAGGACTTGGGGACCTGCAGAGATGGCAGTTTTGGCAGGTGGTAGAAGGGAGGAGCTGAGGAGGATGACCGGGGGATGTGCATCTGTAGAGGTCAAGCACAGAGAAGGGGGATGCACGCTCTGCCTTCTGGGAACTTCTAGAGGAGAAGATGCAGGAATTCCTCCAGTGCCTGCAAGGAGTCCCCACACCCACTCCCCAAGTACGCGAACTTCTAGGACTTTGGCAGCTCAGTGAGTTTACCAGTCCCTGGAGAACCTCCATGACAGCGTGCCTGCCCAGAATGGAAAGGTTGCCCATCTGCTCTTCACCCTCCTCTGCTCTCCATCATCCTTCTCCTTTTCCTTTCTGTTTGGGCAGCATTAAAGAGGGCATAGACCGGACCGTCCTGGGGATCCTTGTGTCTTACCAGATCAAGGTGAAGCTCACAGTGTCAGGGTAAGTGTCCTGGCACCAACCCTTGGGCTGCTCTGTCCTGGTCTTAGATGGTCTGAACTGTTCCTTTCCTGAATCACTGGGAGACAGAAAGCAAGGAAAGGCCCACAGCTTCTACCAAGGATTACTAAGTAGAGCTTGGGAGAGATTCTGTTTGTCTAGTACCATGCTTCTGTCTGATAAAATGTCAGGTGGGAAAGAGTGGAGAAGCAGACTCTGAAATGTGTGCACTCTTAGCTCCACTTTGCAAAAATACATGTGCATGTGGTGGAAGTTGATGTGCAAGAATGAAGATTAGTCAAAGGTTATCCTTCAGAAAAGAATAACTGCTGTCAAGTAACTCAGTAAATCCTCATGTATTTGCATCTTAGAAGGTATCGATCCATAAAGTAGGGACCTTCCCCTGCCTTCTCGCACATGTAATCACAGAGCGTAGGAGTCTTCTTTTCATACAAGAGTGCCGATATCTCAGAGTTTTAAAGGAACAGGTTTCCACTTTCATTTTCATGTGAAACCAATTTCTTCCATTTGTTTAATCTTACCAAAAGGGAAGAACTTGAATTCTCATTTTTGTTTCAAGTTCCATTGCCAAAGACTGTGGCCTTTTACCTGGACAAGCTTTGGGTAGTTCTGCCATTAAAGGCAAGTCTGTGCCTAGGTTTCACACTTCTAAGTAGTGAAGAATTCCCAGCTGGGCGCAGTGGCTCATGCCTGTAATCCCAGCACTTTTGGGATGCCGAGGCGGGCGGATCACGAGGTCAGGAGATAGAGACCATCCTGGCTAACAAGGTGAAACCCCGTCTCTAATAAAAATACAAATATTAGATGGGTGTGGTGGCAGGAGCCTGTAGTCCCAGCTACTCGGGGGGCTGAGGCAGGAGAATGGCGTGAAGCCGGGAGGCAGAGCTTGCAATGAGCCGAGATTGCGCCACTGCACTCCAGGCCTGGGCGACAGAGCGAGACTCCGTCTCAAAAAAAAAAAAAAATTCCCTTGAATAAAATAAAGGTTTAAAAAAAACAGTTTCCCAAATTTCTAACAAAGTAGAACATGGGTCTGTTTTGCATTTTTCGTTACTATAGTGTTTTTTTTTTTAATTTCTCACAGTGGATAGTGCATATAAGGATCTAAAAACAGGGTGGAGTTTCTTTTAGCAGTCAAGGAAAGCAACCAGCAGGTATTTCACAATAACCCCTGTGATTTACCTTGAATGTTAGGCCTTGACATTTTTTTTTTTTTTTTGAAATGGAGTCTCACTCTGGAGTGTGGTGGCATGATCTCGGCTCACTGCAACCTCCACCTCCCAGGTTCAAGTGATTCTCCTGCCTCCGCCTCCTGAGTAGCTGGGATTACAGGTGCACACCACCATGCCCAGCTAATTTTTGTATTTTTAGTAGAGACGGGGGTTTCACCGTGTTGGCCAGGCTGGTCTCGAACTCCTGACCTCAAGTGATCTGCCTGCCTCAGCCTCCCAAAGTGCTGATTTACAGGCATGAGCCACTGCACCCAACCAACGTTTTTTTTTTGAGACAGAGTCTTGTTCTGAGACTCAGGCTGGAGTACAGTGGCACGATCTCAGCTCACTGCAACCCCTCCACCTCCCAGGTTCAAGCAATTCTCCTGCCTCAGCCTCCCAAGTAGCTGGGATTACAGGCACCTGCCACCATGCCCAGCTGATTTTTGTATTTTTTTAGTAGAGATGGGGTTGGTTTTTTTTTTTTTTTTTTTTTTTTTTTTTTTCTTGAGATGGAGTCTCACTTTGTCGCCCAGCCTGGAGTACAGTGGCTCGATCTCAGCTCACTGCAAGCTCTGCGTCCTGGGTTCATGCCATTCTCCTGCCTTAGCCTCCCGAGTAGCTGGGACTACAGGAGTCCACCACCAAACCTGGCTAATTTTTTTTTTTTCTGTATTTTTAGTGGAGATGGGGTTTCACCATGTTAGTTAGTACGGTCTCGATCTCCTGACCTCGTGATCCGCCTGCCTCGGCCTCCCAAAGTGCTGGGATTACAGGCATGATCCACCATGCCCAGCCCCTTTTAAATTAATCATCTTGAGAAAGAGATGAGGTCACAGGTAGACAGCAGGAATGAAGTTGAACATGAAGGGATGCAAAGACCCTGGACGTTGTGAGTTCGGGTGCAAGGACCATGAGAGCTGGGCTGTGTCCTGCCTCTGAATCATGGGAAAGGGTTGTGTTACCACTGTGACAGTTACGACAGGCATTTATTTTGTGTTTTCTAGCTTTCTGGGAGAACTCACCTCCAGGTAAGTCTGTTCACCTTCCTGTTTGTTTCTCAAAATATCAAAGGCAGCAAACCTGGGGCTCCAAAATGGTTTCTGGTGAAACCATTTTGTGCTCAGAGTTGTGCTCAGAGGTGTTAGGAATGATGCTTTGCCTTCAGATGCATCACAGAACCATGGCTCATAGGCATTTCTTTGGTACCACATTTCTTTGGAACCACAGCTAGACCTATGCCTGTGTAAGGACATACATATGCACACCTAGAAAACTGGCACACTCCACACAGTCAGCTTGTGTGTGTGTGGTAAAATACACATAACATAAAATTTACTATTATATTTATTTATTTATTTATTTTTTGGGACATAGTCCCACTCTGTCGCCCAGCCTGAAGCGCAGTGACGTGATCTCGGCTCACCGCAACCTCCACTTCCTGGGTTCAAGCGATCCTCCCACCTTAGCCTTCTGAGTAGCTGGGATTACAAGCGTGTGCCACGACAGCTGGCTAATTTTTGTGTTTTTAGTACAGACGAGGTTTCACCATGTTGGCCAGGCTGGTCTTGAACTCCTGACCTCAAGTGATCATCCTGCCTTGGCCTCCCAAAGTGCTGGGATTACAGATATGAGCCACCACACACCTGGCATAAATTTTACCATTTTAACTGTTTTATTTTATTTTATTTATTTTTTTGAGATGGAGTCTTGCTGTGTTGCCCAGGCTCGAGTGCAATGGCATGATCTTGGCTCACTGCAACATCTGCCTCCTTGGTTCAAGCGATTCTCCTGCCTCAGCATTCCGAGTAGTTGGGATTACAGGCTCACGCCACTATGCCCAACTAATTTTGTATTTTTAGTAGAGACAGGGTTTCACCATGTTGCCCAGGCTGGTCTTGAACTCCTGACCTCAAGTGATCCACCTGCCATGGCCTCTCAAAGTGCTAGGATTACAGGCGTGAGCTACCCTGCCCAGCCTTTACCATTTTATTTTTTTATTTTATTTTTTTGAGACAGAGTCTCGCTCTGTCGCCCAGGCTGGAGTGCAGTGGCCGGATCTCAGCTCACTGCAAGCTCCGCCTCCTGGGTTTATGCCATTCTCCTGCCTCAGCCTCCTGAGTAGCTGGGACTATAGGCGCCTGCCACCTTGCCCGGCTAGTTTTTTTTTTTGTATTTTTTAGTAGAGACGGGGTTTCACTGTGTTCGCCAGGATGGTCTTGATCTCCTGACCTCGTGATCCGCCCGTCTCGGCCTCCCAAAGTGCTGGGATTACAGGCTTGAGCCACCGCGCCTGGCCTACCTTCACCATTTTAAAGTGCACAATTCGGAGGCATTAAATATGTTTACGCTGTTATGCAACCATCACCACTATCTAGTTCTAGAACATTTTTATCACCCAAAAAGAAAATCTCATACCCATTAACCAGTCACTCTCATTTTCCCTCCCTATAGTCTCTGACATAATCATTAATCTGTTCTCTATCTCTATAGATTTGCCTGTTCTGGATATTGTGTGTAAATGGATTCATACAA
>NC_045444.1:119761492-119774468 GCF_002776525.5 Piliocolobus tephrosceles
ATATTCCATTGCATGGATATACCACATTTTGTTTATCCCATTCATCTGTTGGTGGACATTTGGGTTGTTTCTACCTTTTGGTATTGCAAATAGTGATGGCTGCCTTTTTAAATTATGCACGAAGCAGCAGCAAGTTAAGAAATGTTTGAGATCAAGCATTGAGCTTATGTACTCCATCATCCCAACTCTTCTCATCTCCTTCCCTCACCTGGAGCCCAGGTTCCACCTTTTCTTTTAGACCCATCTGCTCCTGGGTCTGATGAGGGTGGCTTCATTGTAAAAAGAGGTGCTTGGGCTGGAGGTAAGCCTTGGGTAGAAGGCCCTGGGTCCTGGGTGAAGTGAGGAGTAACCCTTTCTTTCATCCCCTCTCTCCACTTTTCCATTTGTCCTTTCTCTAAATTTCCCTTCTACTTCCTTCCTTTATGTAAACCACAGCCCTTTAGCTTTTGGAATTCAGTGGATCCTGCTTGTCTCTGTTCTGCTCTGTAGCAAGAGACTGTGCCCAGCCAGCAACATACCAGCCTTGCAGAAATTTTAGCATATGAAACACGGTGTATGTTGTTGCAAAGAGTATTTTTTAAAAATTCTTTCTTCAGGATTTCACCTCTTCCCTACTCACAGTATCAAGTCACCGTACCTAGTAAACAGGAGTAAGGGAGACCTAAATAGACTAGCTGCCTCGGCCGTGCCTGTGTAAGTGAAGTTTCTGGAACCTTTCCAATTTCTACTTGACCATTTCTGTTTTGTTTTGTTTTTAATCCCACTACAGGCTGGGCGTCGTGGCTCACGCCTATAATCCCAGCACTTTGGGAGGCCAAGGCTGGTGGAACACCTGAGGTCAGGAGTTTGAGACCAGTCTGGCCAATATGGTGAAACCCCATCTCTACTTTTCAAAAATACAAAAATTAGCCAGGTATGGGGGCATGCATTTGTAGTCCCAGCTACTCGAGAGGCTGAGACAGGAGAATTGCTTGAACCCAGGAGGTGGAGGTTGCAGTGAGCCGAGATTGTGCCATTGCACTCCAGCCTGGGTGACAGAGTGAGACTCCATCTCAAAAAAAAAGAAAAAAAATCCCACTGCATTGTCTTGTCTTTCAGCTTGGGCCTGGGGATCTTTTGTGAATCTCCGCAATCATAGGTCTGTGCTGTGTTACTTATAATTGTGTGTGTGTGTGTTCACACCAATCTTCATTCTTTTTTTCTAGTGAAGTCGCCACTGAGGTCCCATTCCGCCTCATGCACCCTCAGCCTGAGGACCCAGGTCAGTTTTGTCCTTTTTTGGCTTTCTTTAATTATGTACTACTTGCAGATTTATTGTTGATGTATTTCTAGTCTTTCTTGACCACACCTTAGAGCATGGAGTGGCCAGGTATAAGAGGTTCCATGTCATCTACAAGGCGAATAGTCTGCAGGAAAGGGAGAGCCCATCTGTTCAGCACTGAGCTGGGTAGATTATCCAACTTCAGCTGGAGTCTGCAAGACGTAGCATCCTTGCTCTTTGGATGGGGACAATCTCGTGAGGTTTTATCAAGAATGATTTAAGAGCAGAAACTCTGCTGTCAACAGACCTGGATTTAGAATTAAAGATGATTTAGGTAGAAACTTAATTTGAAAGCACAAGGATTTTGCATTTCATTTGGAAACAAAAGGCCTCATGTTTCATTTGAAAGCATTAACAGGCATTTAAAAGATTTTTTTTTTTTTTTGAGACGGAATCTCACTCTGTCACCTAGTTTGGAGTACAGTGGTGTGATCAAGCTCACTGCAGACTCGACCTCCTGGGCTCAAGCCATCCTCCTACCTCAGCCTCTAAAGTAGCTGGAACTGCAGGCATACCACCACCCTCAGCTAATGCTTTTGATTTTTAGTAGAGATGAGGTCTTGCCGTGTTGCTCAGGCTAGTCTTGAACTCCCGAGCTCAAGTGTTCTTTCTGCCTCATCTTCCCAAAGTGCTGGGATTACAGGCATGAGCCACTGCACCTGGCTGAAGATAACTGTGTTTGAAGTGCCCATTCTTTTTTAACGATTTTGGCGATGGAGTCTCACTCTGTCACCCAGGCTGGAGTGCAGTGGCACAACCTCGGCTCACTGCAACCTCCGCCTCCCAGGTTCAAGTGATTCGCATGCCTCAGCCTCCTGAATAGCTGGGAATACAGGCGCCTGCCACCCCACTGGGCTAATTTTTGTATTTTTAGTAGAGACAGAGTTTCACCATGTTGGCCAGGCTGGTTTCAAACTCCTGACCTCAGGTGATCACCCGCCTCAGCCTCCCAAAGTGCTCGGATTACAGGCGTGAGTCACCGCGCCCGGCCTCAAGATAACTATTTTTGACAGTGGCAGTTATGATAAGAATACAGAAAATACTAGAAAAGAGGGTCAGGCTGGGTTCCTAACACCTCAGCTCATTTGAATTGTAAATCTACTGGCTCTTGTATGGATACGAAATTATGCAATAGTTGTATGACTCTGAAAACATATTAAAAACCACTAGACCGTCCACTGTGAAAAGGTAAATTGTATGGTATATGAATTTGATCTCAATCATTCTCTTTCTAAAAAGGTAAATGAAGCAGCAAGTAATATAGGTGAAATCTCAGAAATTCTAAAGAAATATTTTATTCACATTGAGGCAGCTTAGTTGACAGGAAAGAGAAACAGATCTGTCTAAATGAGAACTCTCCACAAGTATAGGAATAAGGGATATTTTAAGTAAAAGTGGTATAAACAAGCAGGGTTTATTTTTCTCATACTTTACAAATTGCTTTTCTATATTGATATTGAAATGCCATTTAAACATTAGAATGAGCCCCCACTATTCATTTTAGGTTTCGTCTCAACAGTACTTTGTTTCAAAGTAGCTTTTCCAAATATTTTGGATTCAGACCCTCAATGAACTTTTCCAAAACTGTCCCTTGGAGAAAAATGTAGTCTAGCTATATGTTTTCAATTCATTTATGTCATTAAAATACTACTTTTTAATGGTGTGAGATTAAGATGCTTTCTGGTTCCTTTCAAGCACTTTAAAAAGATATCACTTGAGGATATCTCATAGTTTATGTTGGGTTGTTTTTTGGAATTTGAGTAGACTTTATGCTTTTTTTTTTTTTTTTTTTTGTTAGACAGAGTCTCTTTCTGTCACCCAGGGTAGAGTGCAGTGGCGCGATCTTGGTACACTGCAACCTCTGCCTCCCGAGTTCAAGTGATTCTCCTGTCTCAACCTCCCGAGTAGCTGGGATTACTGGTGTGTGCCACCATGCCCAGCTAATTTTTGTATTTTTAGCAGAGATGGGTTTTCCCCATGTTGACCAGGCTGGTCTCAAACTCCTGGCCTCAGGTGATCTGCCCACCTCAGCCCCCCAAAGTGCTGGGATTACAGGCATGAGCCACCATGCCCAGCCTGACTTAATTTTTAAAAAATCTTTCTCCATATACAACTTTCACGTTCCAGTCATTATGACCTTAACAGCGAACATATCACAATGTCAGGATGAAACAATGATCTTTTGTACTGTGAGATTTCTGGGTGCAAAGGTTAAGACAAATCACCCCATGGTTACAAAATTCTGATTTCTAGAGATGTGAGATAGATATGAGATAGATGAGATTTCTAGAGATAAATGCCATCTCTCCTGTCTTCTCTGCCTAGTTCTCGGCTCCCTGAATCTAGGCTAGTAAGATTCTAAGCAGAGAAAGCATAAGCTATATGTAGTTAAGCCCTGCTGGAGCCTGGGGGCCAAGCAGTTTGTGCGTAATAAGTGCTGTGACATGCTACCAAGTTTGTATTGTCCCCTGTCAAGGGCATCTGTACTGAATCCGAAGATGCTGATTTGATTCATCCTTGTTGTCTACCTCTGCAAGGCTGATGGTCCCACTTAGTGTCATTTCTTCGCTTAGCACTGTGGGCTGCAGGGCATTTCTTGCCCAGGGGATGTTTTGACAAGCTGGCCTCTCTAGGGTCCCTGTATGTAGCGACCCTCATAGACAGTCCCTCCCAGAGCTAGCTTCCAGGTGGGTACCAGAGACAAGAGCAGGGGTTCACCATCAAATTGCCACTGTGTTCCCCAAAGCTAGGTGGGCAGAAAGCTAAAAAAGAACAAAAACCATTCAAATTAATAGCAGTTAGTCTGGGGATACAACACATGTGAAAACATAACCCAACAACAACAAAATCAATGTGTTAACAGAAATGGAAAACTTTGTGACTGAGGGTTGGTCCTCAAGCTTTAATGCACACCCCAGCCCTGGGGTGCTGGTGAACGTCAAGTCCCAGGTCTCAGCCCTCTGAAGCCTGACAGATGGAGGTGCCAGGGCGCACATGCTCATGGCACCCTGGCGACCCTGACCTCGATGGGGTCCAGAGGACATGGAAGGTGGGGAAGCCAAGGCAGGTGGATCACTTGAGGTCAGGAGTTCGAGATCAGCCTGGCCAACACGGTAAAACCCTATCTCTACTAAAAATACAAAAATTAGCCAGGCATGGTGGTGGGCGCCTGTAATCCCAGCTACTTGGGAGGTTAAGACAGGAGAATCACTTGAATGGAGACAGAGGTTGCAGTGAGCCAAGACTGTGCCATTTCACTCCAGCCTGGGCAACAGAGCGAGATGCCATCTCAAATAAATACATAAATAATAAGAAAGGAGAAGCGACATCAGAGGGGGCAAGGCTGATCAGGGAAAGCATCCTAGAGGTGAGACTGGGGGGGTTTCATTTGAGGAGGTGAAGGTTGTGGCACATTGTAAAGGAAGCAGTGATTTAAAATGCAAGGAGAGGCCAGGCGCAGTGGCTCATGCCTGTAATCCCAGCACTTGGGAGGCCAAGGTGGGCAGATCACTTGAGGTCAGGAGTTTGAGACCAGCCTGGCCAACATAGCTGAAACCCTGTCTCTACTAAAGATACAAAAATTAGCCAGGCGTAATGGCGCATGCCTGAAATTCCAGCTACTCAGGAGGCTGAGGCATGAGAATCTCTTGAAACCAGGAGGCAAAGGTTGCAGTGAGCAGAGATCGTGTCACTGCATTCCAGCCTGGGTGATACAGCGAGACTCAATCTCAAATAAAATAAAAAGCAAGGAGAAAAGCTGTTCAAGTGGGAAAGGCAGGGAGGCAGGAATTACACGCAGTGATCCTGAATTACATGTATCTAGGCCTTATCTCTCAAACCGTAAAGTCACCTAAAAGGGAGACACTTTCTAGGTACAGCTATGATATAGAATTTATACTAACAAATGTCTCTCTCTTCCTCTTCCCTGCCTCCCTTTAATTCCTGCTTACAGCTAAGGAAAGGTGAGTGAGCCTCTTGAATGTGGCCCTGACTTGCCCTGTGCCCTGGGACCTTCTCCTCCAGCACAAACCCCTCTTTGAGCCTTTTCACATATCCCAGCCGGCTCAGGAGGCACATCTGCTACTTCCCGTCTGCTCCCTAGTGCTTACGGCACGCGCGCACGGTTACACTGGGCTTGCCCACTCTGTGCGTGCCTTTGTTTTCTCCCACTGGTGCTAGTTAAAGGAATTTTAAACAAAGCCTTGAGGAAAATGACGTGCTCCCAGGTTCTATCGTGGGGAAAACCTTGATCAGTTCCTTTGTTGCAAAAATATCAAGGATCTTGTTTCAGTTTCAGCTTCAAAGGGCGTGCAATGATCAAAATGTTGTTTGTTTTATTTTAGTTACCAGGATGCAAATTTAGTTTTTGAGGAGTTTGCTCGTCATAATCTGAAAGATGCAGGAGAAGCTGAGGAGGGGAAGAGAGACAAGAATGACGTTGATGAGTGAAGATATCAGTTCAGGATGCCGGAAAATGACCTGTAGTTACCAGTGCAAAGCCCCACAGTTTAGCCCTTTGGAGTTATGCTACGTATGAAAGGATGAGTCTTCTTCTGAGAAATAAAGCTTGTTTGTTCTCCCCTGAGTCATGAGTTGGTTGATTTGTTGGGGAGGCCGAGTTGATGACATGACACAGAAGCTGCCACCTTTAGGGTCCCTGGAGTCGGAGGGTTGGGGAGGGGAGGCCAGCCTTCCACAGAAGGGCTCACCACTGGCCCATGAGGGACAGAAGGTGTCTGGAAATCAATGTGCTTACCAAGTGGGGCCCTTGGTGCGTCCGGGGGCTTTCCTAGGAGTCCCAATCTGAGGTGTTTCTCTGGAAACAGTGCCTTCCCTCCCCCTTCCCTTCCCCTCCCCTCCCCTCCTTGTTTCGCTCTTGTTGCTCAGGCTGGAGTGCAGTGGCATGATCTCGGCTCACTGCAACCTCTGCCTCCCGGATTCAAGCGATTCTCCTATCTCAGCCTTCTGAGTAGCTGAGATTACAGGCACGTGCCACAAGCCCGCCTAATTTTTTGTATTTTTATTAGAGACAGGGTTTCACCATGTTAGCCAGGCTGGTCTCGAACTGCTGACCTCAGGTGATCCACCCATCTGGGCCTCCCAAAGTGCTGGGATTACAGGTGTGAGCCACCGGGCCTGGCCTGGTGTGTATGTTTCTAATTACCTGACCAATCCCAACTTCCAGGCCCTAAAGAGCCTCCCAAGTTAAACAGGGCAGAGAACACCTGTGGACAAAAATACTCTTGGTTACTGATTCAACTTTTGGGTCCAGGTGCCTGTTTGAGCTTTGGGTTGTTGGTTAAGATCTATTCAACACAAGAAACAAAATCAGATTTGGTCAACTTAAGGTGGGGAGAAGGAATGTTGTGGGAGGACCCTGGTGTGGTCAGAGAACTGAAGGACGAACCTGAGCTGCCGCACCTGGGGTGAGCAGGAATCAGAGAAGCTCCAGGGGTCAGGGACCCACTTTCCGGGGCGGCTATTCATGCGGCTCCGCACCATACGTTCCCAGCTCTGCGTCTCTTGGTCCCAGTGGGCAGTTATTGGGAAGGAGAACCCAACTGGCTCAGCTTTGGCTGGGAGATTCAACACCCCATGGCCAGCGATAGCAGAGCCCAGCCCTGAAGATGGAGAGTCCCAGAAAAAGGGGTTGATTGTGAGTCACGTGGGCTTAGTGTGTGCTTCACTGAGATTGGGCATGAAAGGCATAGGGGAGAACACTCTGAATGTCAGGGAGGAAGGTGAGCTACAGGTGGAGGAGGGATAATAGAGGTGATACCAGGGGCCTTTCCTTTGTGGGGTCCCTTCCTGCCCTGAGGTACCCACCGGGCCTGCTGCTGAAGGCACAGACACTGAACAGGCTCATGGCGGCCAAGGAGAGGTTGGGGATGCGTAGGCTCTGGTCCATCTCTGGTCCATGCTTTAAGGGAGCAGGGTAAAGGGGGGTTGGAGATTCCTCCACAGTTCATCCCACTCACAGAAGGCAGAGGGTGCCTTCTGTGATGGGGACCCTCACTTCTAGATGGGGAGCACACATGGCTCAGCCTTCTGGGATGGAATGTGGCGACAGAGGGCTGGCCAGGGCATGGGTTCCATACACATGAAGGTTCCCAACATCTGGGGTTGTTGAGCAGGATTCCAGCTGTTTGGGTCCTGCAGATTGGGATTTAGATGAGGAGGCTCCACTTGGGAAGCTTGGATGGGATCCCAGACAAAACGAGGTGTGGACCCGTGTGTTGACTCAGGCATCTTGGCATTGGGAGGAGGATTTAAAATACACTAGACTACAGATTGGTCCTTCAGGCTGTGGGTTAGCAGGATCAGACACAGTCCCTCCTTCTTTTTCTCTCTGTGCTAAGGCAATGGTGCATGACCATTTTAACCCATGCTCCCCTCAGGGCACGCAGGCAAGAGACGGCCAGGATGGCACACTCCTCTGAGGATTCTCAAAGCTGTTCCCCATTGCACTGAGTCCCTCCCCTGCCCTCTGCCACAGTACACAGGCTGCTGTGTTTAGCTCCTGTTAGAGCTCTTGGGCTAGCCCAGGGCCTGGGATTCTGCCCCGTGGTGCCTGGTGCAAGGACCAGCCCGTTGGTTCCTGCAGTGCTTGACCCCAGGACATCCTAAGTCAGGGTGGACATTAATAAGCCCGACCTTTGGAACTATGTGGGTGAGAGAGCCGGAGAGAAGGGCTGGAAGACCAATCTCTGGAGACCAGAGGTCAGAACAGCCCTTGCCCTCCTAGTTATTTTGGTGCCAAAACGTCTGGACACACCCTCCAGGTGTTGGCTTGTTTATGGCCTGCAGCTGGCCACGCTGGGGAGGGAGGTGGGGAAGGAAGCGAGCCGCCAGCTGCCCTGAGCAGAAAGTGGAAGCTTGGCTCAGCTCAGCCTGCACATGTGTGGGGCTGTCTACTGGCATGCAGTGTCCCTTGGTATCAGGAGGCAGGAAGTCTATGTGTAGGTTGAATGTATGGCCCAGAGTTTTTGGGACAGGTGCAGTGCAAGAAACGGGGTACAGAGCAGCTGAAGGTGCTGCACGGAGAAAGTTCTGCCACCAGCAATGAAGGGCTGGAGACGGGGGATCCCTGCCACTGATGTAGCGTTTACCTTGTGCCAAGTACTTCACATCTGACATCTAACCATTCCAGTAGTAGTTATAAATCAGTAGCATTCCTTAGATGAGGAAATTGCGGTTCAGAGAGGTTATGTACCTTACACAAGGTCACACAGCTAGTGAGAGTCAAGGCTTAAATGCTGGTGTCCCTCAGTCTGTAACTAGACCTTTGCCCACTGTATGGTACTGAATGGAAGTAGGAGAGTTTGGTGGAGTCGGGGGAGGGAGATTAGCATTTAGGGTTCAACAACTGCCCTTGGCCCTTGCTATTTTTTTCCATCGAAATTTTCAGGCCGGGCGCGGTGGCTCATGACTGTAATCCCAGGACTTTGGGAGGCTGAGGCGGGCGGATCACAAGGTCAGGAATTCAAGACCAGCCTGGCCAACATGGAGAAACCCGTCTCTACTAAACATACAAAAAAATTAGCCAGTCATGGTGGCAGCTGCCTGTAATCCCAGCTACTCAGGAGGCTGAGGCAGGAGAATCGTTTGAATCCAAGAGATGGAGAATGCAGCGAGCCCAGACGGTGCCATTGCATTCCAGCCTGGGCAACAAAGCGAGACTCCGTCTCAAAAAAAAAAAAAAAAAGAAAGAAAAAGAAATTTTCATTGAGAGAATTGCGTATTCACATGCAGTTGTGAGGGGTAATACAGAGAGACCCCAGGAACCCTTTACCCTATTTCCTCCAGTGGCAGCATCGTGTAAAGCTATAGTGCAGTATCACACTGGGGTATTGACATGGGTCCAGTCTGCTCATCTCGGATCTCCACAACTGGACTTGTATGTGTATTTAATTCTCTGCAATTTTGTCACCTGTGTAATTTCTTTTTAGGGTGTCTGTTTTCTATTCCTTTAACATTTAAAAAACCTTTATTCCTTCCACTTTAATTTCACAGGACTGAGTCGCATTTACTGATCTTTGAGGAGTAGGGCAGGTGCGGGGTGGGAGTTGGGGACATTTGGAAATGTGTGTGGTGGTTTTTTGGTTTTCACATGCTTGGAGACCAGAAGCTCTATGTCACATGCAATGGAGAAACTTGCTGCTCCAAATGTCAATCATGACCCTAGTTGAGGGTAAAAATTGGATGATTCCCATGTTTTCAAGTTTCCCGTTCATATTCTCCAATGTGAAGTGGTTCTTTCTGATAAGAGTTGCGCCTCTTCACTGACCTGCCACAAAGAAGGATTAGGCTGGACGTGAAGTGTGTTATTACTGCCACCTTGATATGCCCTCAAGGTGGGGTAGACTCAGGGAGCAGGCTGTCGTTAGAGATGATTCATAGTGTGACTCATTCAATAAAGCAGCACCGGAGGGAATGTGCTCTTCCAGGCCACCGCTTTGGGGGAGTTGATGTCTCAGCCCTTCCTGAGATCTCCAGGGGAACCGCACTGTGCGCTCACGGGGAGAACAAAAAAGCTGCTTCATCATCAAAGAACATTTATGCCAGAGTTTTCTTTGCTTTAAGAACATAATTTTTACCAAGCCTAATCCTCCCTTTTTAAAATACATTTTTTATTTTGAATAGTTTTAGATTTACAGAAAAGTTACAAAGATGTTATGGTGAGGTCCCCCACACCCCAAAGCCCCTATTATTAACCCTTACGTGAGTAGGGTACATTTGCCACACTGAATGACTCAAATTTTGTTTTCAGTAATACATATATTTCTTTCCAACTTTTATTTTAGATCCAGGGGGTACATGTGCAGGTTTGTTACATGGGTACATTGCATGTCATGAGGGTTTGGTGTTCAGATACTTTTGTCACCCAAGTAATCAGTGCAATAATCCCCGCTAGGTAGTTCTTCAATCCTCACCCTCCTCCTACCCGGGAATCAATATTGACACATTATTATTAAACTGAAGCCCTGTACTTAATTCCAATTTCCTCAGCTTTTACCTAATGTCCTTTTTCTGTTCTGGGATCCCACCTAGGATCCCACGTGACGTTTAGTCATCACGTCTCCTTGGCTCCTGTTGGCTGTGACAATCTCAGTATTTCCTGGTAATTGCAGATTTCCTCCTCTCCAGCCACGGTTTCTGCTTCTTAACCACCACGTTCATGCCCTTGCCTCTAAAATGACGAGTTCTGGGGCCTAGATGTCCTCCGAGCTCCTAACAGGTGTAGGCAACAGCATTTTAATGGCCTCCCTGTTTTCTAGTCTTCTCTCCCCTGGATCATTCTCTGCCCAGATACATGAGTTCCTCTGCTTTCCAAAACCCCCTTGCCAGCTCCAGTGCCCATGGGACTGAAGTCCTCGCCTCACAGCAGGGCCGGGAGGCTACTCTGCATCCTGGCGCGGCTGCTCACCTCCCTGCCTCCTGTACCCACCTTGCTACCGGCTTCACCTAAATCCGTCACCCGCTATGCTCACCTGGTAGGGGGTAGTCTCCCCCTTTTTGTGTTATCCTGGGAAATTCCCTTCATATCTGGCCTCTCCATTCCAATTCTAAACCCTGCTCAGGTCACCCGGTTCCCCCGCGGAATGAAGGAATGAACTCTTTCTTCCCCGGTGTGTCCCTGCCCCTCTGTCGTCTTGCTCACCCCCAGGGTTTTGCTTCTGTGTATCACTCCACATGTAGTTAATTGATAGAAAAGTTCCAACCCTGTGGGGAGGCTGGAGCCCTTTGTGCCTGCATGAGTTCTCTAAGGCTGCCAGAGCACTGCACCACAGGCTGGGCGGCTTCCACTATAGGAATTGAAGCTCTCAGTTCTGGTGGCTGGAAGTCCAAGATCACGGTGTCAGCAGGGGGAGTTCCATCGGAGGCCTCTCTCCTTGGCTTGTAGATGCCACCATCGGAGGCCTCTCTCCTTGGCTTGTAGATGCCATCTTCTCCCTGTGTCTTCACATGGGCTGCCCTCTGTGTGTGTCTGTGTTCTCATCTCCTCTTCTTATGAGGACGCCAGTCATACCAGATTAGGGACCACCCCTGTGACCTCATTCTAACTTCATTACCTTTTTAAAAAACTTAACTCCAAATGCAGTTACATGCTGAGGTACTGGGGGTTAGGACTTCAACATACGGATGACGGGAGGGCACAGTTCAGCATGCGACCGTGCTGCAGAACTTTCTAGGGGGACGGAGGAAGTGTTCTGTATTTGTGCTATCTAGAGTGGCAGCTGCTAAGCCACATGCAGCTTACTGAGTCCTTGAAATGTGGCTCATGTGACTGAGGAACAGAATGCTTAATTTTAACTGAAATTTAAGTAGCCACATGTGGCTAGTGGCTAGCACCCTGGTGCACCCTGGGGCCTTCGGCCTGTCCCAGACTGTTCCTGCTTTAGGCCTTGTCCTCCTCTGTCCTGGCTGTGAGCCCATGCCCCTGGCCGTGTCCCCATGCCAGATGCCACTCTGCAGCCCCCAGTCACTGCCCAGGGCGGCGGGGCCAGCGAATGCCGATAGGCAGGCGGGGTCTCTAGCAGCAGCCTTTTGACGGGGCGAGGGCACACCTGGGCAGCCCCTTACTGATCTGCCCCTCAGAGCAGGGCAGACAGATGGACAGCATTTCCTCTGGGTGGCACCAAGTCCTGCTCCACCTGGATGGCACCAAAAACTCGGCTGATCTTATCTCCAGCTGCGCTTCCCCCTCTTCTGCCCAGAGCAGGGCTGGACCCCAACCCGCCCACTATCCAGCAGCCCCCCTGGGAAACATGGGGCTCGTCCCTGTCACCTCTGTCTCCCTCCAGTCGCTGGTCACTCCCCACCTGGATCTCAGTCCACATCTCTATCTCTCAGCCGCTCGGTAATCCAGGGTGTCCACCTGCCCTGACAACTTCAAAGCCCGGATCACAGGCCCCAGCGTGGTGACCCAGCCCCGCCCAGGGTTAAATCCCTCAAGGGCTTCCTGCTGCCTTCCAACCCCTTATCTGGTTTCCAAAGCCCGCTTCGACCTGCCCGCCCCGAGGCTCATATCTTAATGCCGTTTTCCTTGCTCTAAGCACCAGCTTCCCTTTCTTCCCTCGTCTTCGTCCAACACAAGTTCTTTCTTACCTCCAGGCCTTTGCACGAATCTGGTCTCTGCCTAGAACACGATTCCCTCTCTAGTCACAACTCCTGCTCACATTTTCCATCTCTCCTTAAGAACCGTTTTCTCCAGGAAGCCTTCCCAGATGGAGCGGTGCATCCCAGTTCTGGTGACCCGAGGCCCGTCCCAGTACCGGGGTCTTTTTCCAGCACGCGCGCGCGCATTCGAGCTCGCCCCAAACTCGGCCACACAAGGCTGGGCAGGACAGACGCGGCCCCGGCCTGCCGGAGGTTACCTACATTCTGACGCGGAAGAGTAGAGATGTTTTAAGAAGTGAACATAGAAACAAGAACACAAACGGCGTCCCAGAAAGAACACACAGAAGCCACGGCCGGGAGAGGTGGGCGGGGGACCCCGGGACGCTTCAGGTGGGGGCGGGGAGGGGCCGCGCCGCGCCGTCTGCAGCTGCGCACAAGGCCGGCAGGGGGCGCGGCGGGGAGAGGCGGGAGGCCGCCCCCACCGCCCCCGGCCCGGCCCGCCCTCGGCCCCGCCCCTCCCGCCGGCCCCGCCCC
>NC_045444.1:119774868-119882241 GCF_002776525.5 Piliocolobus tephrosceles
CCGCCTCCGCCGCCGCCGCCCGAGGAGTCGTCCGACAGCGAGCCCGAGGCGGAGCCCGGCTCCCCACAGAAGCTCATCCGCAAGGTGTCCACGTCGGGCCAGATCCGACAGAAGGTGAGCTCGCGGCGCGGCGGCCCGGGCGCGCGCCCCTCACGCCGCGGCAGCCCCAGCCGAGGCCCGTGGCCTTGCCCGAGCGGCCGCCCAGGCCCGACCCGGCCCGGTCTGGGGTCCCGCGGGCGTCACCGCCTCGGTCGAGCGTGACTCGCCGCTGTAACGGGCCGGCGCCCGGGGCGGAGCGCGCGGTCCCCGACGGACGGCGGGCGGCGGCGGGGCCGGGCGGGGGGCGCGCAGGTGGGCGCTCCCGGGGGCCGCGCGCTGGGCGGGGGGCGCGCGACGAGTTGGGCCGCGAGGACCCGGAGGAAACTGAGGCCTAGGTGCAGGGGACTGCGCTCGTGCCACCGAGCGGGTCCCACGCGGGGGCTCCCGGCTGCGCCCCGCGGGCGTGCGCGGTCCCCAGACCCCGGTTCTGCACGTTTCTCAGGAGCGGTCGGGTGGTGTCCCGCGAGTGCCCTGCAGACTTCCCTGTGGTGCCCTCAGAAGTCCGCTCGGACCCGGGTGCGAGGGATCACCCCTTCACCCCTTCATCACAAAAGGGAAGGAAGGGATGCGCGTTCGGTGACCGTCTCTCTCAGCAAAGCCGGGACCGCGCACCCGCTTGGCACCCAACTCTCCACAGAGAACTCCGAACGCTAAATATTAGATAAAGACGCACGTCCTTTTTGCAGGAGGAAAGTTGCACCGTTTGTTTTCCCGTTGTGCTTCCTATTGAAAACTGCTTACGGTTTTTGCTCCAGGTGAGCCCGCCCGGTTAGAACACTGCTTACTCAGGCAGGTGGCTGGACAGGTGGCCGTGAGGAGGCTGGGTCCCTGGGGCAGCGCTGGCAGATCCGGTTGGCACGGACATTCTCCTCCTGCTGCAGTGCGCTTTTCCTCCGGGGCGGGTTAGGTTCAGCCGGTCCTTTCACCGTGGGAGCCTTCTCTTCTGTCAGCCTTTGATACCTGCGATGGGGGAACCTGAAGTCCTAACATGTTACAAACAGGTTTGTTGTGAAGTGCTCCAATTATTCAGCAAATAGGTACGGAACACCTGCTTTGTTCCGGGTGTAACAGCAACAGTAGTAATAATAATGATAGCAATAGCAAATAACAATTCTTTAATACCGTCTATGTGCCAGGCAATTTCTTGGGTTAGCTTTACAGGACTTGACGTGGTTAGTTTATTAGTACTGGTGAGAACCCAATGAGTTGGATGCTATCATCTCCGCCTTTTGAAATTGGAATAGAAGTGGAGTCAAGGTTAAATGACTTGCCCAGGGTGTCTCAGGTCGTAAATGTGGATCTGGATGGGAACCATGGTCAAGACCTTAAGATGGAAGGTAGTTTCTACACCTAGGGGTTCTCAGTCTAGTGGGGAGATGGACACCTGGGCACCTGGAATGACAACATTTTAAGTGCTGTGGAAACTCGGGGCAGAGACTGCCCTGGGCAGGCAGGAGAGGTTTTCTTTAAGGTGAGATCTTGAGGGATAAGGAATTCGCCAGGCTAAGTGGGTAAGAAATGGCTTTCTACATATTTGAACGTTGTGTCTAGAGCTTTAGGCACAACTGTGAAATGATCAGAAGTTGGGCCAGGGGTGGATCACGTTGATTAGACTTAGAGGTTGGAAGGGTTAGTTAAGGCTGAATTTCGAAGGGCTGGTCCTTTGAGGGGTTTGCTTTTTGGCGGTGGGCAAGAGGTGGCCACAGAGGGTTGTTCAAAGCGTGGGGGTGATGGACCAGGTGTGCTTTTGGGAAGATCTCCACAGAGCCCTAAATGGTGCTGATAAGACTGCTTTCTCCTGTTGCCCAGGCAAGGTGCTGACCAGTGTGGGGTAGATCATGTGATTTAAAAGGTTGATTAAGAACAAGATTGTGTTGAGAGAGATTTGATTCCTGAGAGATTCCAGTGTTCAGAATTTTGTTGGTTAGGAGGTGTTTTTGCTTTCCTTCTTTTTTCTCCTAAAACAATAGCTGCTATACCAGCTGTTCTGGTTGAGGAGGAGTGATGGGTAGACTGTTAAAAATACACCCCGAGGACTTAGAGTTTCTGAATACAGTCACATCTGCTGTACAGATAGCTTAAGGCTGATTTTTCTTCTGAGTTGTTAAGAGATCGTCAGAATGTGGGAATGCGAGGTTGACTGTATGTAATAGCTCTATTTTTTTTTTTTTTTTCCCAGCAGATAAGCCATTCACAAAATTCTTCTGGTATCTATGGTACATAATAGAAATATCAAAAATGGTATGGGGTGGCAGTCTGAGTCTAAAAAGAAAAACAGAACTCACCTTAAGTATTTAGAACAGAAGGAATATAACGTAGGGGAGTGGTCACACAGGTGGTGTGAGTACTGAGAATGCAGGCTGCAGTGAGGCAAGCCGGAGATGAGGCAACAAGCGGGAAACCGCTGCCACCCCTAAGCTGGAGGGTGAAGGAAGGAGATGGCATTTCACACTTCAGGGACAGCTGTCACCCACCAAAAACTGGGGTCACAGGGGGTCCACCTGGCAGTGGCTGGAGGCTTGCAAGGGCACACAGCTGCTGCTGCAGATGTACTGTTCCCCTTCTGCCTGGGAACCCTGTCCTGGCTAGGGTCACCTCCTCCACAACTTGGACTGGAGCAGAAGGACAAAGAATGGATCTGAGGACAAGCTGGCCCAGGACCAGAACTGTATGTATGTCAGGCTTTTAAAATATTAGTCTAGTGCAAGTCAGAGCTGTCTTAATGAAGAGAAAGACAAAGAGAAAGTCTTAGGACAGTGCTCCTCAAATTTTCATGTGCAGATCCATCCCCTAGGGATCTTGTTAAAATGATGATTATGGTTGAGTAGGTCTAGGGTGGGTGGGGCCTTAGAATGTGCATTTCTTTTTATTTTTATTTTCTTTTTGAGACAAAGTCTTACTTTGTCACCCAGGCTGGAGTGCAGTGGTGCGATCTCAGCTACTGCAACCTTTGCCTCCAGGGCTCAAGTGATTTTCCTGCCTCAGCCTCCCAAGTAGCTGGGACTACAGGCAAATGCCACCATGCCTGGCTAATTTTTGTATTTTATTGTAGAGATGGAGTTTCGCCATATTCCCCATCCTGGTCTCAAACTCCTGAGCTCAAGTAATACACCCACCTCAGCCTCCCAAAGTGCTGGGATTATAAGCTTGAGCCAATGCACCTGGCGGAATATGCATTTCTAACAAGCTCCCAGAAGATGCTGATGCTGCTGGTCCATGGACCACACTTTGAAATACAAGACCTTATGGCACACATGTAAAAAGAAGCCTCTTCAAACTTCAAATAATTCTTCAGGTTATAGATCTTTAGCATATTGAAAATTTGATCTGTGCAGATTTGTGATGGCCATTTGTCAGTTTAGTGTTTCATGCATGTCTGATTTTTTAATATATTCGAGCTCTATAGAGTTGAAGCTGTCCCCAGCAAAGACATTACTTCATTTGTATTTCCTGACCACAGTACACAGCAATGACTCTGTAGAACTGCACAGCTAGAATGGAAAGAAAGAAAATGGAGCTAACACACCAACCAGCACATTCCCCAGCACATTATAAGGTATTTTGAAATTTCGGTCAAGAACTGTGTAATTCTGCGAAGCTATCAGTTAAAAGAGTTTAATTTATTTGAAAGTTTCTAAAAAGTTAACATTTTTTTTGGATATGAGCATGAAAGTGCTTGGATTCCTGATTTTAAATTTAAACAAAGCATTTTTTCCATTGTGAAATGAAGACTAGTAAAAATTAGGTTAAGGGTTTAAGTTGTAAAATACTTAAAAAAATACACCCCAGTTTTATGAGATATAATTCACATGGAATACAGTTCACTCATTTAAAGCATATAGTTCAGGGGTTATTAGTATATTTGCTGTTGTGCAACCATCTCCACAGTCAATTTTAGAACATTTTCATCACCCCGTTTTCTCTCAACTCCCTCAACCATAGGCAACCAGAATCTACTTTCTGTCTCTGTGTTCGCTGATTCTGGTCGTAAAAATGAAATCATACAATATGTGTTCTGGCTTCTTTCACTTAGCATGATATTTTCAAGGTTCATCCATGTCACAGCATGTATCGGTACTTCATTTCTTCTTTTTGTTACTGGGTAGTATTCTATTATACAGATACACTGCATTTTATTTATCCATTTATCAGTTGATGGACATTTGAGTTATTTCTACTTTTTGGCTATTCTGGATAATGCTGCTATGAACATTCATGTACATGTTTCTGTGTGGACGTTGGTTTTCATTTATCTTGGCTATATACCTAGGGGTGGAAGTGCTGGGCCATATGGTAATGCTACTGGACTATTTTCCAAAGCTACCGTACCATTTTACATTCCCACCAGCTGTGTATGAGGAGGGTTCCAATTTTTCCACATCCTTGGCAGTACCTGTTATTATCTGTCTTTTGATAATAGCCATCCTAGTAGGTATGAAGTAATGTAGAAGGTTTTTAATTCCATTTTATTGTTGGATTTCAGAGTCTAAACTTTGGTGTCAGATAAAGTCGCTTCAGACTCTGTGCTTCTAGTTATGAAGCATGTGATTGTGGACAGGGCATCTAAACCTCTCTTAAGACTTGGTTTCCTCATCTGTAAACGTGGAAAATGTTAGTTCTTGGGTTGGTTGTAGTGACAGTAAATGTTGACTGTGTGTTCCTGAGCCTCAGTTTCCATGTCTGTAAAATAGAAATAACAGTTGTCATATCCATAAAATAGAAATGGGGATGTTAATTCATAGAATTAAATGGGATAATCTGTATAGAACACCTAACATAGTGGCCGATGTATAGTAAGTGATCACTAAATGGTTGCTTTTGATTATTTTTTGTCTTTCTGATTGTTCTTTTTTTATCCCAGATAGGAATCATTTCCCTGACTCCATTTTTCTTCAGCTCAAGCTGGTCTGAGTCTCCATCTCTGGGCTCCAGAAGAGCAAATACAAACAAATCTGGCTGAAAATTAACAAAGACCATTTTTAAAAGAAAATTGTTAATTTATTGAGTACTAGTGGGAATATCATGGCTAGGTATTATATTTTTTATTTCACTGGTTCAGTTTAACAGCAAATATTTGAGATCTTAACATTGTTAATTGTTGTACGAGGCACTAGGGGTATCTTATTGAGTAACAACAGCAACAAAAATTTTTAGAGATGACAGTCTAGAAGACATTAATAAAACAATCACATGGTTAATATAAAGTTGTGATGGTGACCGGTGCTGATGAGGAGAGAGCCAGAGTACTTTGAGAGGACATCATAGGTAAATTTGACCTGATATCAGGGAGGTCTGGGAGGGCTTCTTGAGGCAGTGACTGGCTGGGGTCTGAAAGGTGAGTAGGGAGCAGTGGCTTCTGCTTCTGGCAGTGGTGGGCTGAGTAACTGAGGAGCCAGTCTGCCAAGCACAGTCTGCTAATGAGATGATGCTGAATTTCTGGACTAGGATCTGGGCAGACTGAAGGTCTGTGGAAGTGAGTGTGGTATTTGGGGCTGCTTTTGACGTTGGAATCTATAGTGGCATCTGTAGTGGGTTTGGCATCTCTTCCAAAGTTGGTCCACCTAGAACTTCAGGATGCAGGTATAATAAGATATTAGTTAAATATCTTTTAAAAATATTTTCTTTCTTTTTTTTTTTTTGAGACAGGGTCTTGCTCGGTTGTCCAGGGTGGGGTGCAGCGGCATACTGCAGTCTCTAACTGGGCTCAGGCAATCCTGCCTCAGCCACCCGAGTAGCTGGGACTCCAGATGCGTTCCATGATGCCTGGCTAATTTAAAAACAAATTGTTGTGGAGACGGGGGTCTCGCTATGTTGCCCATGCTTGGGGTCTCAAACTCCTGGGCTCAAGCGATCCTCCCCCTTTGGCTTCCCAAAGTGCTACAATTACAGACACGAGCTACTGTGCCTGGCCAAAAAGTTTTGTTTTGAGCTGGGGTCTTGCTGTATTCCCCAGGCTGGTCTCAAACTCCTGGCCTCAAGTGATCCTCCTGCTTCAGGCTTCTGAGTAGCTGGGAGTGTAGGCTCAAGCCACTGTGCCTGGCTAATTAAATATTTTGAGAGTAAATCATCGTGAACTTAGGAGAAACTCTAAATCCAGTGTTGGTGTCTTTATAAGAGAAAAGGAAGGGAGATTTGACAGAAAGACAGATAGAGAAAAAGGTTATGGGAAAACAGAGCCTGAGATTAGAGTTCTGTTGATGCAAACCGAAGAATGCCTGGGGCCACTGGAAGCTGGAAGAGATAACAGATGGAATCTCCCCTAGAGCCTCCAGACGGAGTGCGGCCCTTCTGGTCCCTTGATCTCGGACTTCCAGCCCCCAGAGCAGTGAGACAGTCAAGTTTTTTTTTTTTTTTTTTTTCCAAGTTTTGTTTTAAGCCCTGAAGTTTTGTGGCAGCCCTAGGGCAGCCCTGGGGAACGAACACTGGGCCATGAACAAAACAAACATGGGAGCCGAGAGGCTGAGCCCTGTGAGACTGTCTGGGTGCCTTAACACAGCTGAGGCACCGGCACCCGGTTCTGCCAAAGGGCAACAGTCCTGGGTGACACCCTCCCCTCACAATTTGGATTGGGATCCCAAGAAGCCACTTCCAAGGAATGCACATGAGGCAGAAGTAAGACTTTGGAAGGACTGCAGCCCTGCTTCACATCACCTCAGTCCTCTGAAATTAAAGTAATCCCAGTGTACTAGTGTCTTCAGATTCCCAACAGAAACAAACTTTAATCCTCTCTCGAGGGAGATAACATCAATGGAGGCCTCTAATGACTTTCACAAGTCTGTTTGTAAATTCATTATTGTGCATACAATAAAAAAAAGAGACACCCAGGGAGGCAAAGGCACTTGAGTTAAAACCAGTAGAAACAACAGACTGTAGACAGATCAGCAGGGCTTCCAGCAGATCAGCAGGGCTTCCAGATACCAGAGACAGACTTACAACAACTATGCTTATTGTGTTTAAGGAGATACGAGATCAGATTGAGAGTTTTGGCAGAGAACTAGAAACTGTAGAAAAGAACCAAATGAAAATTCTAGTCCACACTGGCATGGCTCACACCTATAATCTCAGCACTTCCGGACTGAGGCAGGTGGATCATTTGAGGTCACGAGTTTGAGACCAGCCTGGCCCACATGGCAAGATCCCACCTCTACTAAAGATAAATTTTTTTTTTTTTTTGAGACTGAGTCTCACTCTTGTTACCTAGGCTGTAGTGCAGTGGCATGATCTCGGCTCACTGCAACCTTTGCCTCCCGGCTTCAAGCAATTCTCCTGCCTCAGCCTCCCAAGTAGCTGGGATTACAGGTGCCCATCACCACACCCAGCTAATTTTTTGGTATTTTTAGTAGAGACGGAGTCCCATCATGTTGGCTGAGCTGGTCTCAACCTCCTGACCTCAGGTGATCTGCCTGCCTCTGCTTCCCAAAGTGCTGGGATTACAGGTGTGAGCCACCGCACCCAGCCAATAAAAGAAAATTCTAAAATTGAAAAACATAATAATCAAAATTAACCCAAAAAAGAGCAGATTAGACCCAGGCTGAAAAAGTTGTGTGACCCAGAAGATAGCTCAGAAGAAAATACCCACAAGGAAGCCTGGAGACATAAAAAATGGAAAAATTTGGAGCGGGTAGGAGACAGATACAGTAGAAAGGTCTTACTTGTATTTAATTGTCACAAGAGAGGAGAGGTGAGAGAAAATTGAGGAGACACAATATTTGACAAGACAATGTGGCCAGCTGCGGTGGCTCACGCCTGTAATCCCACCAGTTTGGGATGCTGAGGTGGGCGGATCGCTTGAGGTCAGGAGTTCAAGACCAGCCTGGCCAACATGGTGAAACCCTGTGTCTACTAAAAGTATTAAAATTAGCCGGGTGTGGTGGCAGATGCCTGTAATCCCAGCTACTCGGGGGGCTGAGGCAGGAGAATCGCTTGAACCCGGGAAGCGGAAGTTGCAGTGAGCTGAGACCATGCCATTGCACTATAGCCTGGGTGACAAGAGCGAAACTCTGTCTTAAATAAAAAAAAAAAGAAAGAAAAGATAATACCTGAGAATTTCCTGCAACAAATAACAGGGACCATCCACAGATTCAATAGCCGTATGAACTGAAAGACCCATATCTAATCAATTCCTGATACACCCCCGTGCTCTGCATAATGATGTTTCCAGATGATGGTCCACATGGACAAAGGTGATCCCATAAGATTATAATGGAGCTGAAAAATTCATATTGTCTAGTGACGTGGTAGCTGTTACAATGTTGTAGGGCAATGAATTACCTATGCGTTTGTGGTGATGCTGGTGTAAACAGACCTACTGAACTGCAAGGGGTAGGAAAGTATAGCACATACAATTATATACAGTACATAATAATTGGTAATGATAATTAACAACTTTGTTACTGGTTTATATATTTACTATTTACACTTTCTGTTATTTTAGAGTATATTCCTTCTACTTATAGAAAAAAGAAAAAAAAATTGTAAAACTGCCTCAGGCAGGTCCTTCAGGAGGTATCCAGAAGAAGGCATTGTTATCATAGGAGGTGACAGCTCCATGTGTGTCATTGTCCCTGAAGACTTTCCACTGGAGACGGAAGACAATAATATTGATGATCCTGACTCTCTGTAGGTCTAGGCTAATGTGTGTGTTTGTTTCTTAGTTTTTAACAAAAATATTTAAGAAATAAAATAATTTAAAAAATTAAAATAGAAAAAAAGTTATAGAATAAGGATATAAAGAAAATACTTTTGTAGAGGTGTACAATGTGTGTGTGTTTCAAGCTAAATGTTACTACAAAAGAGTCAAAAAATTAAAAGTTTATAAAGTAAAAATGTTACAGTAAGTTAAGGTTAATTTGTTATTGAAGAAAGTCTTTAAAAAAATAAATGTAGTGTAGCCTAAGTGTACAGTGTTTATAAAGCATACAGTACTGGTTAGTAGTGTCCTAGGCCATCACATTCACTCACCAGTCACTCACTCACTCATCCAGAGCAACTTCCAGCCCTGCAAGCGGTGTACCATTCTAAAAATCTTTTATGGCATATTTTAACAATACCTTTTCTATGTTTAGTTATGTTTAGATACACAAATATTTGCTATTGAGTTATAGTTGCCTACAGTGTCAGCACAATCATGTGCTATACTGGTTTGTAGTCTAGGAGCAATAGGCTATGCCATAATCTAGATGGCACACATAGATTAGGTGTGTGCCATCTAGGTTTGTGAAAGTACACTCTATGATGTTCACATAGGATGAAATCGCCTAATAATACATTTCTCAGAATATATCCTCATTGTTAAGTGACCGATGACTGTAAGCACTGTTGAAAACCATAGATGAAGAGAAAGAGAGAAAGGCGGAGGTTGCAGTGAGTCGAGATCACACCACTGCACTCCAGCCTGGGCAACAGAACAAGACTTCGCTTCGAAAAACAAAAACCAAACAAAAAAAGAGTGACAGCTGTGTTCTTAACAGAAACAATGGAAACCAAAAGTCTATTGAAATTTAAGTGCTCAAAGAAACTGTGAACCCAGAATTCTGTATGCAGCAAAAATGTCCTTCAGAAAATACAGTTGAAATAAAGACACTTTTGTATAAACAAAAACAATGTTTTTGCTAGCAGACCCACACTAAAGGAAACATTAAGTGTTTTTTCTTTGTTTTGGCTAAAGGAAAATGAGCTCAAGTTAAACGTTAGCGTTGTAGGAAGGAATGGAGACTTAAAAAGGGTTTCTATGTGGAAAAGACATTTCTATGTGGAAAATGATTATTAACTATAAAAATTATGCCTTTGGGTTTAAAATATATATAATTAAAATACATGACAACAATGTCATGTAGGTTAGAAAGGAGGCAAATGGAGTAGAACTTTTCTAAGGTCTTTGCATTTCCAGGAAGAAGAACAAAGATCCAATTATATTAGACAAGTCAGGGATGCATGTTGTATGTAATCTGTGTGGTGGCCACCAAAATTGTGATAGTGTGTGTTATCTAAGCTAAACAAGAAAAATAGAATCAGGGATTCTAAATCTGACAGAAGGTAAGAAAGCAGAGAAAACACTGAACAATTGGGACAAAGAGAAAGCAAATAGTAAGTTAGTAGACTGAAATCCCAGTATATCAGTAATCACATTAAATGTAAGTGGACATAAATGCTCCAGTGAAAATACAGAGGTTGTGAGATGGGATACAAAAGCGAATCCTGACTAGGCTATTTGAAAGAGATACATTTAAAATATAAGGATATTAAAAGATTGAAAGTAAAAGAATAGGAAAAGATAGTATGCAAACACTAACCAAAAGAAACTTGGTGTAGCTATTTTAGTATCAAAGTAGATCATAAGGGAAAAATTATGAGTAGATAAATGAGAAAAAGTTCATTTTGGATATAATAATTTAAAATGTGAAAGTAAATAATTTCAAAATATATGAAAGAAAAATTAACACAATTGTAAGGGAAACAAGTTCATAATCATCGTGAAATATTTTAACACACCTGTCTTACATGCTATGCATCAAGTAGACAAAGAAATTTGTAAAAATGTAGAATTGAGCAACACAAGTACTAAAGTTTTTTTTTTTTTTTTTTTTTTTTAGAAACGGAGTTTTGTTCTGTTGCCCAGACTGGAGTGCAATGGCACAATCTCTGCTCACTGCAACCTCCACCTCCCAGGTTCAAGTGATTCCCCTGCCTCAGCCTCCCGAGTAACTGGGACTACAGGTGTGTATCACCATGCCTGGCTAATTTTTGTATTTTTAGGAGAGACGGGAGTCTCACCATCTTGGTCAGGCTGGTCTTGAACTCCTGACCTCAGGTGATCCACCTGCCTCGGCCTCCCAAAGTGTTGGGATTACAGGCATGAGCCACTGCACCTGCCACAAGTACTAAACTTGACCTAATGGAAATATGTAGAACACTGTACCTAGCAATTGTAGAATCTAAGTTTTTTTCCAATACACAGGCACATTTGTCAAAATTCACTATATGCTGGCCATAACGCAAGTCTCAACAACTTTCAAAGAGTTGAAATTGTATAGAGTATGTTCTCTGACAACAACAGCATTAAGTCAGGTTCAATAAAAAGAATGTCTCAATATATTTGGAAATTTTAGATACCTATTTCTAGGTAACTTATGAGTCACAGAAAGCTTAAATATTTTGGGTTGAACAATAGCAAATATGTATATATAAAATGGGGTACAGCTGAAGTCATGTTTAGAGGGAAATTTATAGCTTAAAATACATATGTTAGAAAAGAAGACATGCTGAAAATCAGGTAGTTAGAATAGCAACACATTAAGCTCAAAGGAAATAGAGTATTTTTTTAAAGGATTTATAAAAGAATGAGGAGGAGGAGGAGGTTGCTGATCAAACAGGTATGCAAAGGCCCTGTGGCAAGAGGGAGCGTGGGGGAAATCTTGGGGCTGAAAGAAGGCTATGGTGATTAGGGCTGGTAAGCATCAGGAGCCCTTGGTTGGGACATGACACTGGAGAGGGTTGGAGGCTGTGTTAGGGAGCTCTGCCTTTTTCCCCCCAGAGCAGTGGGATGCTGTTGCTTTAAGATTTTAGGAAGGAGAATGACCTAATCGGGTCGTGGTTGAAAAGATGGCTCTAGCTGTGCTGCGGTTGACTGAGTGGATGCTGGCTGACCCAATGCAGTGAGAGATGCTGGCAGCCTGGGCCTGGCCTTGTGGCTGTGGCGATGGGGGAAGTAGCTGGGTTTGAGAGATGCTGAGGAGGTGACATTGTGAGAACTCAGTGATGGTTTGGTGTGGGTGTTGGGGGAGAGGAGATTTGTGATTCCTGTGATGAGCTGGATAATGGAACTCTTCTGTGATTTAATGAGCTGTGGTTGAGGACAGCTTTGGGGATTTTGCTGTTACCTAGCTCCGCTGCTTGCTATCCTGGAACCTCTTATTCTCCACTACCCCAATTTTGCCAATGAGTGACATAGATTCAGCGGTTAGGTGGCCTGCTGGTGTGCAGTGAAGCCATATAGGTCTCACTGAACCCAGATAGGGCCTCCTTTGTCCCTTCCTCCCCAGCCCCCAGTCATGCAGCCGCAGTGAGGATGGTTCATCTGAGCCTGAGAGTGAGGACAGTGTGATGGGGTCAGGACCTGATCGGGTGCTGGGGCCATTGGCTTTTGGAGGTGGGCAGAGGAGAAGGAGGAGGACTAGTCAAAAAAGGAAGGACTGTCAGGAGAAAGAGGAAGGGGGTGCAGAGAAGCCCCAGGACCAGTACGGTTTACCCCTAAATACCTTAGTGTATGTCCCCACAAAATGAGGATATTTTCATATATAACAATACCATTATACCTGAAAAAAATTTTTAACATTTAATATCCGGATCATTTTCAGATTTCCCCAGTTTAACCAGAAATGTGATTTATGACCTTTCTTTTGGGAACCAGGTACCCATCAAGTTTTATGCATTATATTTGGTGGTTGTTATCTCTTTAGTTTGTTAAATTAGAATAGCTTCCACTGTCCTGTCTTCCCGTTCCCTACCTGCCTGTGACATCAAGTTTTTCAAGAGACAAGGGCAGTTGACTTGTATTAATGACTTTTTTTTTTTGAGACGGAGTTATACTGCTGGAATGCAGTGGTGCGATCTTTCATCTCACTGCAACCTCCGCCTCTCGAGTTCAAATGATTCTCCTGCCTCAGCTTCCCAAGCAGCTGGGATTACAGGCACCCCCCACCACGCCCGGCTAATTTTTGTATTTTTAGTAGAGACGGGAGTTTCACCGTGTTGGCCAGGCTGGTCTTGAACTCGTGACCTCAAGTGATCCACCTGCCTTGGCCTCCCAAAGTGTTGGGATTACAGGCGTGAGCCACTGCTCCCATCTGTATTAATGACTTTTAATGGCAGAAACCTCCATTACTTTTGCACCAACCTAATAATCTTTCTGGATTTTTCTGATTGTTTTCCCATCGTTCTTTTACGATGTTATTTTATCTTCTATATTTCTTATAAAGTAGAAGTGAGCAGTTTCAAAGACTCTCACTTCTGTATTTCGGTTGACATTTTGGGCACGTCCCTAAGTACGGAACGCTGTGTGCTCTGTATTGCATCCCACTTGGAGGAGGGCGTGTCCTGCTAGGCTGTCCCCCTCTGCTGTGTCATCGCTTGGCTTACAGGAGATTTCTAGGTCTTTTCTTCCTTCCTTCCTTTTTTTTTTAAATAGAAATGGGATCTCCCTACGTTAAGCCAGTCTAGTCTTGAACTCCTGACCTAAAGTGAGCCTCCTGCCTTGGCCTCCCAAAGTTCTGGGATTACAGGCATGAGCCACCTTGCCCGACCAGATCTTTTCTTTTTTTTCTTTTCTTTTTTTTTTTTTTGAGACGGAGTCTGGCTCTGTCACCCAGGCTGGAGTGCAGTGGCGAGATCTCGGCTCACTGCAAGCTCCGCCTCCCGGGTTCAGGCCATTCTCCTGCCTCAGCCTCCCAAGTAGCTGGGACTACAGGTGTCCACCATGACGCCCGGCTAATTTTTTTTTGTATTTTTTTTTAGTAGAGACGGGTTTCACCATGTTAGCCAGGAAGGTCTCGATCTCCTGACCTCGTGATCCACCCACCTCGGCCCCCCAAAGTGCTGGGATTACAGGCGTGAGCCACTGCGCCTGGCCTCAGATCTTTTCAATGGAGATGTGATTCCCCCTTTACAATCAGGAAGTAATAGGTGATTCCTGGGCACTGTGCAGATATCCTTTACCCCAAATGGTTTCCACATTCGTACACAATACAGGACTTGCCTGAATCAATTTTATTGTGAGAGTTTGTGAAATGGAGATTCCTGCCTCCCCCATTCTGTCATTTATTCCACGTTTATCTGTTGGTGTTGTTCTATAAAGATATTTTCTTGGGGCCGGGCGTGGTGGCCCATGCTTATAATCTCAGCACTTTGGGAGGCCGAGGCGGGGGGATCACTTGAGGTCATTAGTTTGAGACTAGCCTGGCCAATATGTAAAACCCCATCTCTACTAAAAATATAAAAAAATTAGCCGGGCGTGGTGGCGGGCGCCTGTAATCCCAGTTACTCCAGAGGCCGAGGCAGGAGAATCGCATGAACCCGGGAGGTGGAGGTTGCAGTGAGCCGAGATAGCACCACTGCACTCCAGGCTGGGTGACAGAGCGAGACTCCGTCCAAAAAGTGAAAATAAAAAGGTATTTTCTCACTTCAACCGGGTTAAGGGCCATAGTTTCTCCTAAAAAGGCGGGGCAATTGCTGGATTATTTCTGTATGTTTACCAGTTTTCAAGGTAAGGATTTGGTAAATAGTCATCCCCAGTAGAGGCAAATGTTTCTCTCCCCGCAACCCTAAACCCCCACACCCACCCCGAGTATCACCGTATGGATTCATGGCAATTGTTATTCAGTGTTTTACAATCAGTTACAGTCATTCTTTTTGATGCTCAAATTATCCTAATTTTCCTAGAAACACCTTCATCTGGCTCTTTGGTCTTTGAAGGCTTGCTTGCTATGTTGCGATCTGTTTTCATCTTCTGGGTGGAGTCCTGGGGCTGGAGTTTCAGGTAGAAGGGACAGTGTGTGTCCTGTGGCCGAGGCGGCCAGCCCACAGCGTGCATTGCTGCCCATTTCCTGCCAGTCCTGGGAGGAGAGTGCCTAGGAGTTTCAAGGTTTCAAGCTGGCAGGTCTTTGTTTTCCTTTTTTGGATTGGCTTAGGTTTAGGGTTGTCCCAGCCTCATAAAATGAGTTGGGTAGCTTTCTGTGAGAAAGGCTTTTGTCTCTGTCTCTCATATTGCATCTCCATTTATTTTATTTTTGGGGGGGAGGTTCTTATCTGTGGTTTAGACCATCTGTCTCCTTACCACTCTGTCCATCTCGGTATTTTTCCCTTGCCACTGTATCCATCAGCGTTCTGGGAGCCTCTCAGTTTTGTCTTTTTGCCACCTATGACATTTTCTGTAATGTGCATTTTTCCCTTTGGCTCCTTCCAGTTGGATTTTAATTTTTCCGTAGTGTGATTGTTTTCGGTTTTTCTTCTAATCTTGGTCAGCATCTTAGCTTGTTTTCTTTTAATTTCATCCTGTTCTCATTTTGGTGCTCCCTGTCCTTTAAAAACATTTTAATTTTAACTTTTTAAATAAAAGGTGTGTCTTCCTGCATCTTACTAATGACAAGAGTCGCATCTTTTCTAAAATGGTCTTCCATTTTCTGCAATCATTCATTTCAGGTTTGTGCATGTACTTTATGGCATGTTTTTCCATCAGCCTCCCGCCTCCCCCTTTCTGTTCAGATTTAGTGTTCCTTGAATGGTGTTTCAGGCTGTGGGTTCGATTGCTGTTTGCTGGGCACAGTCTGGGGCTGGCCATGGGGTGATCGGCCATGGGGTGATCGGCCATGGGGTGATCGGCCATGGGCCCAGGCTGTGTCTCTGCTGCTCTGGACAGGCTCTCCCCTCACCTTGAATTCCTGTGCAGTGGCCTCATTTTCTGTGTCCATGTGTGTTCCTGAGTAGTGGGTGTTTGTTGATGACCTGCTGCCCACTCTGCTGGCTCTGCTCTTCTGTGTCTGAGGGTGAAGGGTGTCTGCCTTCCTCTCCCCTGCAGGAAGGACTGGACTCTCATCCCCCGATGAATGGTGCTTTGTCCTTAGAGAATGATGGAAGAGGGACACTCTTTCTTTTTCTTTTAAACCTGCTATTTTAACCATTTTAACGTGTACAGTTAAGTGCCATTAAATACATTAATGGTGTTGCGCAACCATCACCTCTATCCAGTTTGGGAACTTTTGTATCCCCTACATGGAAATCCCTTCCCCATCGTGAGTCACTCCTCATTTCCCCCTCCTCCCAGCCCCTGACAAGCACTAATCTGCTTTCCATCTCTATGGATTTGCCTATTCTGGGTATTTCATTTATTATTTATTTATTTATTAGATAGAGTCTTCCTCTTTCGCTCAGGGTGGAGTGCAGTGGCTCAATCTCAGTTTACTGTAATCTCTGCCTGCCAGGTTCAAGCGATCCTCTCACCTCAGCCTCCCGAGTAGCTGGGGTTACAGGTGCGCTCCACCATGCCTGGCTAATTTTTGTATTTTTAGTACAGAGGGGGTTTCACCATGTTGTGGCCAGACTGGTCTTCCAATTCCTGACCTCAAGTGATCTGAGCGCCCTAGCCTCCCAAAGTGCTGGGATTACGTGCATGAGCCACCGTGCCTGGCCACTGAGCATTATGTTTTCAAGGCTTATTTATGTTGTACGTTTCAGAACTGCCTTTCTGTTTTTGAGTGAATAATACTTTGTTCTGTGAATGTACTACATTTTGTTTGCTCATTCATCGGTTGACAGATATTTGGGTTGCTTCTACCTTTTGACTATTATGAATAGAACTGCTGTGAACATTCATGTACAAATTATTATTTAAATACCTGTTTTCATTTATTTTGTATTTTTTTTTTTTTTTAATTTTTGAGACAGGGTCTCTGTCACCCAGGCTGGAGTGCAGTGGTGCAGTCATGGCTCACTGCAGCCTCCACATCTTGGGCTCAAGCAGTCCTCCCACCTCAGCTTCCCAAGTAGCTGTGACTACAGATGTGTACCACCATGCCTGGCCAATGTTTAAATTTTTTTGTAGAGAAGAGGTCTTGCTATGTTGTGCAGGTTGGTCTTGACCACTTGGGCTCAAGTGATCTTCTTGCTTCGGCCTCCCGGAGTACTGGGATTACAAGTGTGAGCCACTGTGCCCGGCTGACCTGTTTTCATTTCTTTTGGGTACATACATGTGAGTTAAATTGCTGGATAATTCTGTGTTTATCTTGTTGAGGAGCTGCCAAACCGTTTTCCACAATGGCTGCACCATTGTAAGTTTCCTCTAGCAGTGTAGGAGAGTTCTGATGTTTCCACACTTGCCAACACTTGTTACTTTCCACTTATTGTAGTATAAAGTTATAATATTTAATAATGTAAGAATATTGTATTATTAATCGGTTCCTCAGTGACTAACAGTGTTGAGCATCTTTTCATGTGTTTGACCATTTGTATATATTTTTTGAAGAAATATCTATTCAGATCCGTTTCCCATTTTCCAATTGGGTTGTCTTCTTGTTGAATTGTAAGAGTTTTTTATATATTTTGGGTACTAGACCTTTATTAGATACATGATTTGCAAATATTTTCTCTGCGAGTTGTGTTTTCACTCTCTTGATAGTGTCCTTTGAGGCACAAAAGTTTTGAATTTTGATGAATTTTGATGAAGTCTGATTTTTTTCTTTTGTTGCTTGTGCTTTTGGTGTTATACTTAAGAAACCATTGCCTAATCCAGAGTCAAGATTTATACCTATGTTCTTTCACGAGTTTTGTAGTTTCAGCTATTATTAATATATTTAGTCTTTGATCCATTTTGAGTTATTTTTTGTGTGTGGTGTGAGGTCAGGTTCCAACTTCATTCTTCCTGTGTGGATGTGCAGTTGCTCCAGCACCATCTGTTGAAGAGCAGTGCTCTCCAGCTGGAGTCTGCCTCCCCAGCTGTGCAAACAGCCCTGCAGTATTGAAAAACAGCCACAGAGCTTCTCAGGAGTGCTTGGTAATCTCAATGGAGTTCATAAAGTGATTCTTAATAGAATTATTCTTATGGATGGTTATGAGACATTTACATATTTAAAGGATTTAAAAGGAAGTATTTGCATTTCAGAATTTTTACTGCCATGGAACTCGTCTACGTTTTATTTTGTTTTATTTTTTTGAGACAGGGTCTCACTGTCACCCAGGCAGGAGTGCAGTGGTATGATCTCCGCTCACTGCAGCCTCTACCTCCCAAGCTCAAGTGATCCTCCCACTCAGCCTCCTGAGTAGCTGGGACCACAAGCATGCACCACCACATCTAGGTAATTTTTGTATTTTTTGTAGAGATGGGTTCTTGCTATGTTGCCTAGGCTGTCCTCAAATTCCTGGGCTCAAGCAGTCTGCCCGCTTCAGCCTCCCAAAGGGCTAGGATTACAGGCGTGAGCCTCTTCTACGTTTTAGGTTTGAGAATATGAACTTGATTCAGTTCTTTTTATAGTTTGGTAAACTAGAAATAACACTCATCTCATTAAATCCAGTCTCATTTGACATTCTCTGAACTCTGATAAAAATGGACACTGTAGTACTCAGAGGCTGGGCAGAAAGGAAGTCTGAGAAGTTGTACTGTATCTCCTTTCCCTCTGTGTGGTTGCTGAACATTTCTGTGTACTTCAGGAGGGCAAGTAGAACCAGGTTTGTCAAGAATTGAGGCATGAGTCTATTTATTTTAGTTTTTATTTTTTTCTTACATTTAAGGGAGATCTGACAAATGAGGCGAGAGTCTAATGCCAAAGTGTATTTTTATTGTCCAATAGTCACATTGTCTGTGTTTTTATATCTGACTAGTGTTTTGTGTAAGTGGGAATTCTGCTGTTTATAGAAACTCCTTGGTAGTTAACTGCAGCTTCTTTGTCCTCTGGCAGCAGAAATGGGTATAACCATTTGGGAAAGTGACTTAGTGAGTGTCTGAATAACTCCGAGAGACTCTTGGTCCAGAATTCTAACACTGGGACTCTTTCCTGAGAAAATAATCTTAAATATGAAGCTCATGAACAACATGTTTATTGTACCATTAAATATAAAAAGTTGCAAAGCACCCCAGTGTCCAAGTCCAGCTTGGGACAAACTCCACCAGAACACTCCAGTGTAATGACTCAGTGAGTTAATGATAATAGCTGATAAAATGGGTACTGTGGGCGGGTCCCGTGCTGTGCTCTGTGTGCGTGCTATGCCACTTCACCTTCACAACTTCATGGCGGCTGCACCAGGTCAGAAAGCCGGAAAGTGGCAGTGTGCGAGGCTCTCAGTCCCTGAAGCCGCCAGCCAGGTAATTGAGGAGGGCAGCAACAGGGACGGTACTGTGTGATGTTGGAGAAATAAAGAGGCAAAGCTGTGTTTACAGAATGCGTTTCAACAGTGTGTAAAACACTGGAAATAAGGTGGAATAGGAAACAACACGGAGGAAGTTTCTCATGATATTGCAGGTCGGGTTAGGTGGTGGGATTTGTATTATTTTTATGTTTACATCTGCTTGCCTGCATATTCTAAAATGAGCATGTATTATTTTATACCAAAGGAAACAAAAAGGCGTAACATGCTTCCCTTCGGTGGAAGACTCCTAATGGTAAGAGGGGCTGTGTCACGATGTGGTGATGATGCAGGATGGAGAAGCGGCTGCACTCAGCCTTATCTGGAATGTCCTAAAACAGCTGAAACAGTACTGTTGGATCAAAACAGATTGAATTTCAGGAATCAAATATACAAAGGGGCATGCTTGTGAAAATACAGGATTTAAGTTTCATAATATCCTAATAAATGAGTATATTATATGGAACAACTTAATTATGTTCCCCTTTGTTTAAACTTTTAACTCCTGTGTTGAAATTAAATCTACACTTACCTAAGCGGCGAGCTCAAGATCTTGATATAAATAGGATGTATTTTATCTTGAGATGTAAACTGTTTGATGCGTGCAACATTATCAGTTCTTTATATATGTTCATAATGATACTAGCATCCCTAAACATTTGAATAAATAAAAAAGAAATAGCATATAGAGGAATAACACACAAAGCAAAAGCAGATCTAGTTGTAGCATATTGTTGTTTGGAAAAGCAAGTTATTAAATAATTAATATATCATGTAACTCCCCTTTATGTTTTTTAGTTTAATTTTTTTTTGACACAGGGTTTTTTCTGTTTGTTTGTTTGTTTGTTTTTTTGAGATGAAGTCTCGCTCTGTCCCCCAGGCTGGAGTGCAGTGGTGTGATCTCGGCTCACTGCAACCTCTGCCTCCTGGGTTCAAGCAATTCTCCTGCCTCAGCCTCCTGAGTAGCTGGGATTACAGGTCCCTGCCACGACACCTAGCTAGTTTTTGTATTTTTAGCAGAGATGGGATTTCACCATGTTGGCCAGGCTGGTTACAAACTCCTGACCTCAAGTGTTCCACCCGCCTCAGCCTCCCAAAGTGCTGGGATTACAGGCGTGAGCCACCGCACCTGGCCTTGACACAGGGTCTCGCCCTGTCACGCTGGCTAGAGTGCAGTGGTGCCATCATTGCTCACTGCAGCCTTGGACTCTTGGGCTCAGGTGATTTTCCTGTCTTGGCCTCCCCAGAGGCTGGGACTACATGTGCGTGCCACCATGCCCAACTAATTTTTAAATTTTTTGTAGAGATGGCATCTCACCGTGTTGCCCAGGCTGGTCTTGAACTCCTGGGCACAAGTGATTTGCCCACCTCTTTCTCCCAAAGTGCTGAGATTACAGGTGTGAGCCATAGCACCGGGCAATTTTGTTTTTACGTGTTTTTTTTTTTTTTTTTAAAGAGGCACGCTCTTGTTCTGTCATCCAGGCTGCAGTGCAGTGGTTCAGTCATAGGTCACTGGAGCCTAAATTCCTGGGTTCAAGCAACTTTTCTGCCCCAGTTTCCCTAGTAGCTAGGACTACAGGCATATGCCACCATACCCAGCCAATTTTTAAAGTTTTTAAAGAGATGGAGTCTCTATAAAAGCAGAGGGATACTTTACTATGCTATGTTGCCCAGGCTGGTCTTGGATTCCCGGGCTCAAGTGATCTGCCTGCCTCATCCTCCCAAAGTGCTGAGATTACAGGTGTGAGATACCATGCCCAGCCCCACTTTTCTGTTTTATTTACATACTTGAAAACAGACGGAGCTGGGTGTGGTGGCTCACACCTGTAATCCCAGCGCTTTGGGCGCCCAAGTCGGACGGATCACCTGATGTCAGGAGTTCAAGACCAGCCTGGCCAACAAGGTAAAATCCTGTCTGTACTAAAAATAACAAAAATTAACCATGCGTGATGGTGCATGCCTGTAGTCCCAGCTACTTGGGAGGCTGAGGCGGGAGAATCGCTTGAACCCGGGAGGTGGAGGTTGCAGTGAGCCCAGACCATGCCACCACACTCCAGCCTGGGCGACAGAACGAATCTGTCTCAAAAAAGAAAAAAGAAAGAAAACAGATGGGAAGGATGTTATCTTGGAATGTGAATAGTAGGTGTTAGTAGTGGCTGGGCTCTGGGTGGTCTTAAGTAAATAAAAAGTAACCTCCAGCAAACAAGTCTGCCATGAGTTGGGCCGTTTAACACAGGACTTTATTTCCACCAAATGTCAGAAAACAGGTGAGGAAGCAGCTGGTTGAGCATGTGCCAGGGGAGAGGAGGTTGAATGCTGATAGTAGCAGCACTGCCGCATTGTTCTCAGGTGCTTGTGAGATCCATAGGTCAGGAAGCTGGGGAGGCTGCCTCTAGCCCAGGCAGCACCAGCTTCAGGCCTCTGGTATGTTTCACTGACTTCCAAGTTTCCAAAGCGCCCTGTCTGCACCCCTTTTATGACACTTGAAAACAATTTGTGGAAATTTCCAAACAGACGCAGAAGTAGAGACCGTTGAATTAATCACATCAGCCTTGTGTCTTTCTTGTTTCATCTGTTTCCACCCCCTTCTCCCACCCCTACTTTTTTTCCTGAGCATTTTAAAGCGAATTATTCTGTTCTTCCTACTATGTCAAGTATCCTTCTGCTGGAGCAGTTTCCTGAAAGGTCAAGGGTCGAGTCCCTTTCATTGTAGTATTCCAAGCCGCACTCAGCACTCAAGTGTTCAATAAACATTTATTGAAACAGAGTGATTTCATTCCACAGCTTGATAGGGAGATGGATTTTGTTCTGTAGGTTTCATGGAAGCTGAATCTTTCCTACCTTAATGAACCACGGATAGCATGTGTGTATTTTGGGATGTCGCTCCTGCTGCTGGTGATTAAGGTTTGTGCCTTTGGTGTGTAGTGGAGATGGGTTTGTGCATAAATTCACTTTCAGAAAAAGTAGGGTGATTGGTTATGGCTTAATTTAGTCTGAACTTGTACAGACAAAAATAATGAAAAGTAAATCTTCCCCAAACATAAAAAAATGTTTTCCATTTGCTGTCTAAGCATGGAGAGCGTTGAAATCAGACAGGTCTGAGTCTGAAGCCCACACCTGTCACTTCACTGTAGATGTCTGTGTCCTCTCTGGACCCCAATTTCTTCATCAGTAAAATGGGGCCATAACTATTGTATGGGGCAAATTAAATACAGATTTTACATAAGCTCCTGGCACACAGTAGGCACTCCATAAATACTGATTCTTTCTTCTCCTTGCCCATGATTCTGTGAAATGGGAACATTTCCTGGGCCTCCCTTAGATGGTCATTGTATGGATTAAATGGGTAATCTCTGGAAAATGCTTACACCTGAGCCTGGAGCAAGTCAGAGCTCATCTTCCTGGGTGCTGCTACGGGTGCAGCCCCTGCCCTGGGAGTCCTTTTAAAATCATATGTGTGCCTTCCCTGTCTCGTCTACCCTGTTCCCTTTCCCTAGAGGTAACCACTTAACCATTGTAATTGTGATTTTGGTTAAATTGTTTCTTTTTGAAAAAAAACTTCATCTTCTTCACACACACACAATGTCCTCCTTTTTACACAGAGATACTAATAGCATGTTCTTTTTTTTTTGGACATGGAGTTTTGCTCTTGTCTCCCAGGCTGGAGTGCAATGGCACGATCTCGGCTCACTTCAACTTCCACCTTCCAGGTTCAGATGATTCTCCTGCTTCAGCCTCCCGAGTAGGTGGGATTACAGGCGTGTACCACCACGCCCGGCTAACTTTTTGTATTTTTAGTAGAGATAGGGTTTCACCATATTGGCCAGGCTGGTCTCCAACTCCTAACCTCAGATGATCCACCCGCTTCGGCCTCCCAAAGTGCTGGGATTACAGGCGTGAGCCACTGCACCTGGCCCCTTAATAGCATGTTCTATGCATGTTCTGCACAGTTCTCTTTTTACTTACTCTGATTTGGAGACCGTTCCATAACATATAAAGATATCTTCCACAATCCTTGTATAGTTATGTGGTACTGCATAGTTTGAATGTACTGTAGTTTATTCGACCACTAGCCTGTTGGCGGGCATTTGGGTTATTTTCAGTGTTCTACTATAATAGTTTGTAGCACATAGCCTTGTACAAACTTTGTTTTCTATTTTGCCAAGGTGTCTTTTGGGATAGATTCCTAGGAGTGGGCTTGCTAGATCAAAAGAGTAAACGCGTGAATAACTGCTCTGGATTTTGCCAAGTGTTTGTCTTCAGGGCCATCCTGTTTTGCAGTCGTGTCGAGTGCCCGTCTCCCCATTGCCATAGAAGCAGAATGTGTTGCCTTTTTTTTAAAATTTGTTTTGAGATAAGGTCTTGCTCTGTCACCCAAGCTGGAGTGCAGTGGTGTGATCACAGCTCACCGCAGCAACCTCTACATCTTGGGCTCAGGTGATCCTCCCACCTCAGCCTCTCAAGTAGCTGGAACTGTAGGTGCACTAATTTTTAAATAATATTATGTTTTGTAGAGGTGGGGTCTCTATGATGCTCAGGCTAGCCTTGAACTCCTGGTCTCAAGTGATCCTCTCACCTCAACTTTGCAAGTAGCTTGGACCACAGGTGTGCACCACCATGCCCAGATAGTTTTTTTTTTTTTTTTTAAATTTGAGGCCAGGTGTGGTGGCTCACACCTCTAATCCTAGCGCTTTGGGAGGCCTAGGCGGGCGGATTGCCTAAGCTCAGGAGACCAGCCTGGGCAACATGGTGAAACCCCATGTCTACTAAAATACAAAAATTAGCTGGACATGGTGGCTTGCGCTTGTAGTCCCAGCTACTCAGGAGGCTGAGGCAGAATTGCTTGAACTGGGGAGGCGGAGGTTGCAGTGAGTCGAGATCGCGCCACTGCACTCCAGTCTGGGCGACAGAGTGAGACTGCATCTCAAAAAAAAAAAAAAAATTGTAGAGATGGGGTCTCACTGTGTAGCCTAGGCTGGTCTCAAACTCCTGGGCTCAGGCTATCCTCCTGCCTCAGCCTCCCAAAGTTCTGGGGTTACAGGTGTGAGCTACTGTGCCCAGCCTTGTTTGTTTCTTGTCAGTTTGATGGTGCAAATGGTATTTTCACCTAGTTTTGTTTTTCTCTTCTGAGCTAGGTTGAGCATATTTTCCTCCGTTTAAGGGCCTTTTGCAGTTTTTTTTTCTGTCAAATGTTTGTTCATATTTTTTGCCCCTTTTTCTACCAGGTTGTTAGTCTGTTCTCAATTTTTTTAAGTTATTTAAAGATTAGGGGATATTAGCCCTTTGTGGTATTTTGTAAAACTTCCTGGCCTGGTGTGGTGGCTTATGCCTGCAATAAGGGAGGCCAAGGCCTGAGGATTGCCTGAGCAACATAGCGAGACCCTGGCTCTACAAAGCAAAAGAAAACAAAAGAAGCGCACCTGTAGTCCTAGCTACTTGGGAAGCTGAGATGGGAGGATCGCTTGAGCCCAAGAGGTCAAGGCTGCGGTGAACTGTGATTGAGCCACTGTAGTCCGGCCTGGCTGGCAGTGTGAGAACCTGTTTCAAAACAAAAACAAAACTTCCTGAGGCACTGGCCTCAATTTTTTTAAGTTCTTTAAAGATTAGGGATATTAGCCCTTTGTGGTATTTTGCAAAACTTCCTGGCCTGGTGTGATGGCTTAATTAAGATAATTAATTAATTAAGATAAACAAACTCACTAAACCCGAGGGACTCTTGGTCTGGGGAGGGGGACAGCCTCATAATGGATGTTCATTTACTTGCAAAGTGATGACAGCTAGTTCTGCCTGGGGGGAGTCTGGGAAGAATTCCTGAAGGTGGTGGCATTTGACTTAGGTCTCAAAGCTTAGTCACTTCCCTGCCAGTAGAAGAGAAGCTGAGGATTTCCAGGCAGAGGAAAGAGTATATTCAAAAGAGTGGGGAAATAAAGGAGTCAGTTGTGTTTGGGTCACGTGGTTCTGGGAGGGGTGAGAGAGGAGCCTCTCAGATTGGGAGGAGCCCTGTGGGCCTGCGAAGCCTTCCTAGATGCCATGGAAAGTGAGGAGAGGTTTGGGAGTGGGCCCTGGCTCTGAGACCGTATTCTTCTTCCAGTCACCTGGGAGCTTCTAACACAGTGGCTCCCTGCCCCTCCAACACTGATGCTCGTCACTGGTTGGGTGGTGCCCGTGGTCACTGTTTCTCAAAGCTTGTCAGGTAATTGTAATTGGCAGTTGGGGTGAGATCCTCCCCTTGAGAGAGAGAATTGTGGCAGCAGGTTGGAGGAAGGATGGACAGAGAACAAACTTGGTGTGCTTAGGAGCCACCTGTGCTCTTGGCAAAAATTCTTATTTCCGAGGCTCAGGAGGTTGGGAGTGGGGCAGTAATTTGCTTTTTCTTTCTTTCTTTTATTTTATTTCTATATTATTATTTTAATAACTTGTATTTTTTTAAACTAGTTCAGTGAAGTAGTGAGAATGGGGTGGAGAATAGAGCAAGGAGTTCAGTCTGTAACTGGTTGTGAACCCTCATTTGAGATAGCTCACTGCCTTCAGGCTAGCCATAGCCTGCATTTTTAACAAACGTTCCAGGGATTCTGATGTGGTGGTCTGGGCCACACTTTGAGACACACTGAGCCTGAGACAAGAGGCAGAACAACTTTAGCCTGAGGTAGGCAGGGCTGAAGAGGAGGGGCAGAATCTTCCTTTATTTATTTATTTATTTATTTATTTAATTTATTTATTTTGAGATGGAGTCTCGCTCTGTCGCCCAGGCTGGAGTGCAGTGGCCGGATCTCCGCTCACTGCAAGCTCCGCCTCCCGGGTTTACGCCATTCTCCTGCCTCAGCCTCCCGAGTAGCTGGGACCTACAGGCACCCGCCACCTCGCCTGGCTAGTTTTTTTGTATTTTTTAGTAGAGATGGGGTTTCACCGTGGAATCCTCCATTATTTTAACAAATACAATCAATGATCCTAGGTAGCCAGTTAGAAATGGGGAGTGAAGGAGGAAAAGAGTTGAGCACCTGCTACTTCTTTTAGATTTGATGATGCTATTAATATTAACTAAAGAGGAAATGTGGGGTCAGTGAACAGTGAGATGAGGTACATTTCAGTGTGGAGGCCTGGCCCGTGGGGATGCCAGCATGCAAGACTAGGTTTGAGTAGCAGTGATGCTGACAGAGCAGGAGCGAACTCAGCCAACCCCTCGTCATCAGCCGGGAATGCATTTTGCTGCAGGTTGATGTCATCAGGACCCACACTGGCTACCTTGAAGCCTCAACATGCTTGCTACAGCACTAGATGTGTGTTCATTCAAAGCAAAGGTGGCACTGCGGCTACACATGTTCCCATATACCAGCCAAGCACTCACCTACCTCCCCACCCCCAACAGAACTGCTGAGGTCTCCTTGACCGGTACTGGGGTAATGGGGATTAGCCCTATGATGAAAGGCCCCCCCCCGCCCACCACCCCCAACTCAGAAGCAAGGTCCTGTGAGCAGTGAGGATGTCTGTGTATGTGTATGGAGGTGTTAACAGTGTCAGCCATACCACAGTAAGAGAAGTGTCCTGGGTTTAGGAAAAGTGAGTGTGAACTCCAAATGAAGGGCACATCTGGAGCAGCTCTCTCTTGGGTGTTTGGGTGTACACATTGTTGCCACTTTTTGGCTTTTTTGGTTTGGTCCTTCCTCACATTAGTGGGGGTAGGAATGAGGTGTCACTCCTCCTGTCAGTAGAAGCTTTGGCATAGGAGCTTTGGGACATGGTCAGTTTTAATCTTGGTGGCAGTGCATTGAAAACAAGGGTAGTGGCAATGGGGAAATTGGATTCTCTTGATGGGTAAGGGAAGGATGATGTCCTTTTTCCATGGGTTGGTGTTTTGGAGTCTTCAGAAAACCTATGTTGGGTTCCTTTCTGTCAGAGTTAGCACCAGACTCAGGGTCTGGCTCTGCAGAGCTGAGCGGGATTCTGCAGCGCCACGGTTGCCTGGTGTGCTCTCTCCTGCTGGCCGTTGGTGTCATGAAAATGTCGATGTGGCACACATTCCATTGACACCTTGGGCATTCCCTCAACTTCTGCCAGGATGCAGTAAGATCAGGTTATAGGTAGATAGGTGGTGGGTAAGTTGCAGGTAGTTCCTGAATGAGGATGAATCTGTGGGTAGTGTTTTCAGTAGATATAGGCATTTACCTTTGCTTAATTGATTTAAATCCGTTATCAGCAGACTTTTATGCTGAAGTTTTATTTTGCCAACAAGTATTGTCTGGGCTCTGGGTTTGCATTCTAGGTGTGACATTCATTAGCCAAATGGCCTTGGGTGAATTACTTAATCCTCTGGCCCTCAGTTTCCTTGTAAAGTGGGAATATTACCACCACTTTCAAAATTGATGTGAGGATTAAAAGATGAAAATGGCTCCTACTCAGGTAGTGGATGTGGTATGTGTGAAGTGTTGGAGATAATCTGGAGGTCTTTGAATATGTTTTGCATGCCTTATGTTTTGTGAACAAATTATTTTCTGATTGCTTCCTATTTGTGAATCATGGTGCTTATAAATTGCAAACCACAGACGAAGCTTTGAGATAGAATTGGAGAGGCCTGGGATTTCTTTTGTGACCTGTCATTAGTTGTTCAACCGGGCAAGTTACTTAGTCTCTCTGTTTACCAGTTTTCTTATTTGTTAACTGGAATGTTAGTTTCTGTCTCATAGACCAGAAATGTTTGTTCTGTTAAGAAGACAAGTAAATATAAAAATACTCATGAAAATTTAAAGTCATATGCAAATTGGGCCAGGTGTGGTGGCTCATGCCTGTAATCCCAGCACTTTGGGAGGCCGAGGTGGGTGGATTACCCGAGGTCAGGAGTTCGAGACCAGCCTGGCCAACATAGTGAAACCCTATCTCTACTAAAAATACAAAAAATTAGCCAGGCGTGTAGTGCACGCCTGTAGTTCCAGCTACTTTGTAGGCTGATGCAGGAGAATCACTTGAACCTGGGAGGCGGAGGTTGCAGTGAGCCGAGACTGTGCTACTGCACTCCAGACTGGGCAACAAAAGCAAGACTCTGTCTCAGAAAACAAACAAACAAAGTGATATGCAAATTGATAGAAGTAAGTTTTACCAGCTTCTTTCCACTGAAACATTTGTGTGTTAATGTTTTATGCTAGTATTTCCACTTTTGGGGACTTTGTGAGTTTGGGTGATGTTGCTTAATTAACCATAGTCAGGTTTCTGTTTTACCTGCTTTTTTGTTGTTGTTGAAGGACTGGGAAGGTCTAAAGGACAGATAGATGGCTGAAGTGGATATTCCGCTAATTTTCATTCCTTTCTCCTATTGTTTTTTTTTGTTCCCCTCCCCAGTTTCCCAGCTGTCTGCCTGCAGCCCCTCTGTCCAGGTCACCTTGGGCAGGCTGTGGCTTGCTGCCCTCAGCCTCTGGACACGTGTCTCTTGGTTGGCCCCCTCCATTTTCTTCACCCCTATGTCGCAGCTGTTTTTCATTTGTTTGTCTTTTACTGTGTAAATGTGGAAATCCTCACTCCTTACATGCTCCAGACATTAACGCTAATAGTCTAAGATTTTACTTCTGTCCTCATATTGATTAACTGTATTTTTCCCTTTACCGTTTTACATGTAGAATGATACATAGAGTGTACATGTAAGTTGAGAAGCACAGTCATGGACTGTGCACACGTGGACCCACCTGCACGGCTGATTGCCAAGGTGCTCTTCTGTGGCATCCCCCAGGGTTAAGCATCCTTTGGGGTTTAGTCTCCATTTGACTTACTCTTCTGGTAAATGCCAGTTCACACTTTCTACCGGTTTTCTTTTTGGTGGTTTTTCTTTTTCCGTGGGAGTTTCTTTTTTCTTTTTTTATTGAGAGGGAATTTCACTCTTGTCACCCAGGCGAGAGTACAATGGCATGATCTTGGCCCACTGCAACCTCTGTCTGCTGGGTTCAAGTGATTCTCCTGTCTCAGCCTCCCAAGTAGCTGGGATTACAGGTATCCGCCTCCATGCCCAGCTAAGTTTTGTATTTTTAGTAGAGACGGGGTTTCACTATGTTGGCCAGGCTGATCTCGAACTCCTGACCTCAGGTGATCCACCTGCTTTGGCCTCCCAAAGTGCTGGAATTACAGGCATGAGCCACTGCGCCCAGCCTGTTCTGTGGGAGTTTCTACTACATTCTGGTTACTGACTGGCTGTCAGCAGTAGTGTACATATTTTTCCCACCTTGGCTTTTCTTTTATCTCTTTTTGAGGTGCCTTTGATGAGCAGAAATTCTCAATTGTAATATAGTTGAGTTTAGCAGTCATAGCTTATATCTAATATTTTTTTCTATTATATTTAAGAAACTCTTCCCAATTCCAAAGTCCCTGGATATTCTCTCTCGTCTGCTGGAAGTTTTGAGGTTCTTCTGCCCCTTGCTCTAGCACACCCAGAGTCTGCCAGGAGCTCACGCATGTGGTGTCCTTGGGTAACCTGACATCTCAGCCCCTTTGCTGAAATCCCTCTCCCTCCAAACCCCGGTGTGCAGTGCCGCCTGTTTTATACATCAAGCTTCCAAATCTGCAAGGGTCTGTTTCTGGGCTATCTTTGGTCCCCAAATTCCACTTCTCTTAATTTGCTTTAAGGATAGTTGAGGACATAAGCAGATATTTACTTACGGGAATGTCCGCTGAAATTCTGATGATAGCATTGAGGGAACAGGAAGCATTCTAAATCTTCTGGCAGTGGGAAGCAGGTGAATGATGGAGGGGAGGGTGTGTAGGTGCAGTGAGATACTCTGTAGCCAACAAAAATGCATTTGCTGATGCGGCTATATGGTGATAATATACATGACAGAAAAAGTAGCAAGGTCAAATAACAGTATGTACAGTATGGATTCCATGTTCATAAAAAGAAAGTTGTAAGTTGAAAAAAACCTGTCATCTTTGCTTTCTCCTGTCCCGGTCACACTCAGGTTGATTTGATCTGGCTTCGACCCCATCAAGCCACCATGTCTGCTCTGGCATGTCCTCGGTGACCCCCTGGTGGCTGCTTCCTTTATCCTAGCCTCAGTTCTCATTTATGACCTCGCTGCTGCGTTGGACATCACTGATGTGATCTTCTCGACGTGCTCTCTCCTCTCCTGCACTTCTGCCCACTTTCTTCTTGTTCTCCTTTCTGGCTTTCCTTCCTCGATGTTGGTGTCCCTGGGTTCCCATTTCCCTGGGCCTCCATGCACTCCATGCTTTCTCCTTTGGGGCCCTTGGCAAGGCATCTCCTGCGTTAAACCTTCTCCTACATCACAGACCTGCAGTGCTGGCTGTCACCTCACACTGAACTCCCCTCATGTCCTCGAGGCCCACAGACTCAGCACGTCCAGGATGAAACCGACATCCCCCCACTGAGACACACTCTTCAGAGGTGTCCAGGATTTCTGTCCTGTCTCCTCCCCTTCACCTCGGTCAATTGTCACATCTTTCTGAACATTCCCGTGCCTGTGTCCATCTCTCCCCTGCCACCCCAGACTCTTGTCACCAACTCCCCCCTTATGCGAGTTTCTGAAGTGTTCTGCCAGCCTCCACGTTTCACCCCCTCTTCTTTCCCACACTGTGGCCACAGTCAGCTTTCCAGAGTGTATTTCTGAGCCACCACCGGGCTCTGTCTCTAGCCCCAAGGAGCAGCTGTGGGCCTCTGCTTGCCCAGCCCCTCCTCCCTGACCTGCTCAGGTACCTGTTGTTCAGGCAGCCTCTCTTATGGGACATTGCTCACTGCCCTGTGCCCCGCATCCCAGAGCACTCTGGTGTGTATACGTCTGCCCTCCTCTGGTCTGAGCTCCTGCCCATGCAGCCCTCAGAGCCCAGTGCAGTGACCAGCATCTGGTGACGTGGCCATGTGTCGGAGAGGGGTCAGCCTCACCCTGTGACTGAGCCTGCTGATCCCTTTCAGGCAGAGTCTGTTCTGGACTTTCTCTGTCCCTTGGTTTGAAGCCCTTTTCAAGGGCATTCTCAGAGCTGTCTTACTCTTCAGCAAGGACCACTGGAGACTTACACTTCCCCGCAAACAGCTGCACATGGTAACCTTGGACCTGTGGGCTGGGCATATGTCTGTCGGGTCAGTGGGTGGCCATGGACCACGCTGCAGCTCAGGCCCAGTGCTCTCGCCAGCTTCCTCTGGGGAGCCCAGCACTGGAATTAGTGTCTCACCTCTGTTTGCTGGTGGGCGCGTGTTCACTTTCTACCTGCTGCTCTCTCTCTGACTGGAGCTTGAGAGTTTTCTCGGTGCAGTGTGTGTTGCAAATTTGTCTCTGATTGGAATAAGGGTATCCTAGATGGCTCAAACGACAGTTGGCCCTTTTGTTTGTGCATAGAACCCAACAAAGTGACTGTAAGAGCCCGGTGGCCCGGCATGGCCTGAGCGAACTGTGCAAGGGCCTGGCCCTTTCACTCCTGACTCTGCTCTAGGGGGCAAGGAGAGGCCTTGTCAGCCGAGCAGCATTTCCTGTGGGTGCCTTTCACAGCTGCCACGTGCAAAATACAGCACATTATTTTGGGGTGTTGTTTTCTTGACCACTTTTGGTTCATTGCTTTTGACTAAATGTTTAAAAATATTCTGCAGCATATCTATAGTACTCACAAGCAGCAAATCAGGAGAAGAAATGCAGTTTCTGAGAAGGCTTCAAAGAAATCATGGTCTTTATCTCTTCCCCAGCCCTTTCCGCTGAAACCCACCAGTCTTTTTCTGAGCACTCTTGTTCTATAAATAAAGCAGCAGCTCTCCTTGGGCAGCCCAAGATCGCAGACTCTCATCCGCCCTCAGAAAGACTGTGTGTGTGCGTGTACGTGTATGTGTGTAAGAGTGTGTGGTGCAGTGAGTTGTGTTTTAATTTTGCTTTTCTTTTATGTATGAGATGTGTAGCAGGAGATGCGAGAAAAAATACTCTAGCATCTGTCCTTTAAAGATAACTTATTCTAACTTTTCTGGGTTTTGGCTTGTTGGTTTTGTTGTCTTTTTTTTTTTTTTTGCCCATTTAGGGAAGAGATGGAAGTGATTGCTTTCCGCACAGAGGTAAGGAAGAGGAATGGGGGCCAGGAGAGATGTCTTCACAGTGAGGGCTTTGAGGTCAACAGAGAAAGGGTCTCGTGATGTATGTTTTAGGCTTCTGTGGATGGCATTGCTCTGTGCAGATGTATTTGAAATGAGTGTCATCCATGTGTACTTGGATCTGAAAAGGATGTTTGGAAACAAATACCATTTCCCAGTCCTTCACAGTGAAGACTGGTTTGTATCCTCGCTCCCAGAATCAGGGGGTGGGACTTTCTGTCTGCCTTGGATCCCTTGTTCTGTTTTGGACGGGACCTCAGATGCTAGCTGTTTGCTGGGGATCCCTGCTGTCTCTGGGGGAGCGGGTGGGGATGGGAAGGTCACTTCTGGCAAACAAGCCTCATCAGGATGCTTGATTGTTGGATAATGTTGGGCTCCTCTCTTTTTCCTTCCTGGCACTCTTTAATTACTGGGGAAAGGGTGGGTGCCTTTTTCAGAAGTGTGAGGTGAATGTATAAGCCAAGAATGAGTCAGTAGATTCTTCAGCAGCTCTCCCCTGCGCCGATCCTCTAGAGTTGGAAAGGGCTGCTGTCGTGCCACCGGGCCAGTGCCGAAAGCAGAGTTCGCCACAATTGGCATGTGCTGTTGAGCAAGAAGCTCTTGGAAGTGGTCGTGAGTGCAGCCAGTTTCCCCCAACCCAGGAAGGGCACAGTGAGGATGGCTTGTTGCAGGATAAGGAGGAGACCCCTAGGCACTGTGCATTGGCCTGTGCTATGCTGTCCGGGAGTGGTCCTGGTGTCCGTCCACATGTTGTTGGGGTGTCTGGGTGGGGGCTTTCTGCAGCCTTCCCTGTTCCGCTCCGTCTCCTGTTGTGAACGGCCGGTAGACGGATCGGGCAGTGCAGTGTTCTGCGCTTGCATTCTGGCACAAGTGGGGGACAGGAGCCTCCTGTGTCTTGCTCTTGCTGGTTTTATGTTAGGGAGTTTTCAGCATTTGTGGTTACTTAAGAACTTTGTGCACACACTGTTTAAAACATTTATGTAAAGTGCAGAACTATATGGGATTAGGTAATTAAGCAAAAGCTTCTCTGAACCAACGTGCTTGTCTTTGAACAGAATTTTTAGGAAGCCTCCCTCCGTTTCCATGCTGAGGCCCTTGTGGACTGGGCGTTTCTGTGAGGTGGGATGTAACATAGTGTGCAAACGCTGAGAGCCAGGTTCTTCATGCATGTCGTTTATTCTTTCTGACTGTGTTAATGGCTCTGAGTACGTCAGAAAGTCTCATGACCAAGTAGTTCCTTACGCATTTGATGTTTTGGTGGCATGGGCTGTGTAAGGCGGGGGAGCAGCTCCGGGAGAAGTAGTGCCCCCTTCATTCTTGGCTTTAATTGAGCCAAGGTGAGTGGACCGTAGAGTCCATTTCTGGATTCTTATAAGAGAACGTCTTGTGTTATGGGGTGAACTCATCAGATTTTCGGGTTGAGAGGAGTTTTAGTGTCTGTGGCCGAGGCACTTCTGTCTCATGGTATGTGCAGATGCACACACCCAGCCTGTGAGTGGTGGGTTGGGCTGAGGGTGCAGGCCTGGAGCTTCTGAGCCCCAGAGCCACTGACGTAGACAGCTTTGGCAGCAGCATCCTGAGAAATGGCAGGAGGCCAGAGAACACAGAGACAGGGCCAAGAATAGCTGAAAAATACCAAATGCTGAAGTTGGAGAATGCACTGGCCCCATGTCCCAGTGTCTTCCCAGCTGCTGCGTACTGTGGCCCTGTGAGCCTCAGTGCCCTTTCTTCATGTTGCCAGGCACACCCTGGGCCTCTGATACCCCACCCACACAGGCACACATTGCCCCATAGAGGAAAGGATTGGTGCAACCCCCCATCCCCCTGGCAGCGTGCTGGGCCTGTGCATAGGTCAAGGTCTGTTGAGAGTGTGAGAAATATTTTCTGTTGGAGACATGAATATGTTTCAGCCACAACAGGGTGCGTTTCAGCCGGAAGAGTGAAAGGGCACCTTGAAAACTCAAGTTTATGAATATGTTTCTGTATTTTCAGACCATCATCAAAGAGGGGATGCTGACCAAACAGAACAATTCATTCCAGCGATCAAAAAGGAGATACTTTAAGCTTCGAGGGCGAACGCTTTACTATGCCAAAACGGCGAAGGTGAGGCCCCATGCAGGAAAGCACGCGTGAGGACATCACAGGAGCTGTCCCGGGGGAGGAATTGGGGGTGCTGAGTCCTTGTGTGGGAAAAGCTTCAATTTTCAGATCTGTTATTGCCAGTGAGTTTTGTAACACTCCACACTGTCAGGTTTTACTTGTCTTAAGGCATGTTTTATTTCTTATCAAAATTAATTTGTATTCATTTTCCTTTTCTTTAATGTCATCAGTAATGGGGAAAAGGAAAAAAAGGGTCACAGAAACAGCCACGTTAAAATTGGATATCTTTCTTTCAGAAAGGTTGGGGGGAATCACAGGGTTATGAATTTTATCTTATTATTATTATATAATTCTTTATTCTTTAAGTATATTGAGCTTTTTTAAATTTTTTGTTTTTTTTGAGAGGGAGTCTTGCTCTGTTATCCAGGCGGGAGTGCAGTGGCGAGATCTCGGCTCGCTGCACCCTCTGCCTCCTGGGTTCAAGCAATTCTCCTGACTCAGCCTCCCAAGTAGCTGGGATTACAGGCACCTGCAACCACGCCTAGCTTATATTTTGTATTTTAATAGAGATAGGATTTCACTATGTAGGTCAAGCTGGTCTCAAACTCCTGACCTCAAATGATCTGCCTGCCTTGGCCTCCCAAAGTGCTGGGATTACAGGCATGCACCACCCATGCCCGGCCTAGAGACGGGCTTTCACCACATTGCCCAGGCTGGTCTTTAACTCCTGACCTCAAGTGATCCTCCCGCCTCGGCCTCCCAAGGTGCTGGGATTATAGGCATGATGAGCCACTGTGCCCAGCGAAAGTAGAAGGAGCTGAGCTTTTTGATGTGTGAACAGAAATGGGAAATTCTTTATTTTTAGGCTTTCTAGCAATTAACCTTCTTTCTGTTGCCCTATTGTAGGTAGATTTAAAACTAGAAGCACCAGGTGGGTGCTGCTGGAGGAGGAGCAGCCAGTGAAAGTCACAGATTACTGCCATGTTTATGCGGATGTGGTGTTAGACATTCAGACACCAGTGTGTTGGCTGGGATTCAGAATACCTATATTTTTGGATCAGTATTGGTGTCAGTACTAATATTTTGGTATTTAAGAAATCTGGGATCTGAATCATTTACATTTTGAGACATATCCCTAGAAAGTTACTGCATTAAAATTTGAAATGGAACAAAGCAGCTTTTTTAGAAAGGGTTCTGACCACTTCCCTCACTTAAAAAAAAAAAAAAACATGAGAAAATACCTTTTACAGTTAGTTCTGGGGGCGAGGGGAGGGGGAAGTTTACTTAAAAGATTGAGTCTCTTTTCTGAGTAATTAGTTTGATTTTCTCCAGGGTTCCTCACAGAGCCATCGTAGAATAGAGGGGATGGTATATGGGAAACAGCAGGCAGGGGCTGTGCTGGGGGACCGTGACCGTGTAGGGAATGGAAAGGGAGATGGTAGAGGTCCCCAGGCCTGATTCCCAGCCTGCCCTGGAGCATCTCTCTCTCTCCAGGACCAGTCTCCTTCTGATCTGCTCCCTTGTTTCCTTTCATGGCCAGACCCCTTCCATTTGGACTTGTCTCTCTTCCCCAGAAGAATTTATTTTAGCCAGGACTTTTCCCTTCCATGTGATCGCTGGAGGAACAAGCTGGGAAGACACAGAATCCTCAGTCCGGACCCTGGGGCCTTCCCCTAGCTAAAACACTGTGTGAGAACATACTTCACATGTAAAAGTGAACACTGGTGTTGACAGTAGTAGTAAATACAGAAATACCAGCATTGAGTTGTTTGCTTTGGTTCTCTCTCTTTTTTCCTTCACTAATGCAATGGCAAAGTTCGTAGATTCTTTTTTTTTTTTTTTTTAAATCATGGCACTATACCTGTGAGCTCGAACTTTTGGTTAGAAGCAGGTGGGTGGGTTAATTTGGATTGGCTTATTGATTGGATCCTACAGTTTCAAGGTACTTGAGCTTCTGTGGGTGCTTGGTAGGGATTGGGGGGTGCGGTGGGCAGTGCTGGCTAGTGCTTAAGGATGTCCTTGTCTTTGTGTGCCTTAGTCCCTGTGTTTCTCTCTTTCCAGTCAATCATATTTGATGAGGTGGATCTGTCAGATGCCAGCGTGGCTGAATCCAGTACCAAAAACGTCAACAACAGTTTTACGGTAAGATTCCTGAGTCACGCCTTTCTTGATTCTTTACTGAAGTTGGCTTTCCTTTTTGATCTGAACATGTGTCCAAGCAGTTCAAACACTTTTATTCTTTTCTTTCTGATTGGAATGATTGCTGGTAAAATTTGAATTTAATGCTGAAAGTAATACCGTGGTTGGACAATAACCAAGAATTTGGCATGCATAAGCACAAAAGGACAATAGGGACGAAATGAAAATTTTTAAAATATGTTTTGGTTCACGTCTTTTTTTTTTTTTTTTTTGAGACAGGGTTTCACTCTTGTTGCCTGGGCTGGAGTGCAGTGGTGCTATCTCCAGCTCCCAGCAACCTCTGCCTCCCGGGTTCAAGTGATCCTCCTGCCTTAGCCTCCCTAGTAGCTGGGATTACAGGCATGTGCTACCACACCTGGCTAATTTTGTGTTTTTAGTAGAGACGGGGTTTCTCCATGTTGGTCAGGGTGATCTGGAACTCCCAACCTCAGGTGATCTGCCCGCCTCGGCCTCCCAAAATGTTGGGATTACAGGTGTGAGCCACCACGCTCGGCTGGTTCATGTCTTACCAGCTCTGTACAGAGTTTTGTTTTTTGTGATTAATGTAGAAAATTTGGAAAATACAGACAAGTATGTTAAAGCAATTAAAAAGCAGCCATAATTCAGCCACCTCAAAAAACATTAAGTGTTAATGTTTTGGTGTATTTCTTTTTTTTTTCCTTTTTTACGTTTAAACTTTCTTCCTTCCAAATTTATGAAAGTTATATTGGACTTTCTGCAAAAGTTCTAAATGCACAAAATCGTATGATCGCACCGCTTGGAAGTGGCCAGCTGCTTACTCTCTAGAGTGTTTATCTTTATTTCTGTATGTTTGTGTCTTTACCTGCGTGTACCCGTGAGATCATGCTGAACCTTTTGGTTTACACCTGTGTGTTTTTTTTCCCCGAGGACAATTTATAGTAGACATTTGCTCATGTCAGCTGATCTAAATGTTCATTATATTTTTTAATGGCTATAGTAGCATTTTCTTGTATGATTTTATAAGTTAGGCTTTATGGGCTGACTTTAGTGCCTACCTGTATAAGGTTTGACTCTTAATAACAGCACTAGAACTTTTAAAGCTATTTTTCTTTATGTTATTAGGCCATCCCATCTAGACATAAAGTATGCCCCCTAATTTTAAAAATTATTCTTTTATAATTCAGTCAAGGTGAGTAATTTTCCTCAAGTTTAGGATCGACATTTTGGGTTAGTGTTAGTTTCACGTGCTTTCAAGTTCTATTTTATTTATGGATGGATTCATTGTTGATGTTGCTGATACAAATGGGATTTTCCTTCCTCTGTCTAAACCTCTGCTTATTTTGTGTTGATGTAACTGCTCTTATTTTACTTGGAGTATTTGTAGTTTTCTCTATTAATTTATTTTTACCAGCTGGGAAGAGACATTTTTAACCACACAAATAGATTTTTCTTTGATTCGTGCTTTTTAGAGTCTTTAATAGGAGTAGGTGTTGAATTTCGTTGGAGTGTTCTGAGCATCACTTAATTAATTAATTAATTTTTTAGAGATGTAGTCTCCCTTTATCATCCAGGCTGAAGTGTGGTGATGTGATCTCAGCTCACTGTAACCTCTGTCTCCCAGGTTCAAGGGATCCTCATGCCTCGGCCCCCCTAGTAGCTGGGATTATAGGCGTGCACCATTACGCCCAGCTAATTTTTGTAATTTTAGTAGAGATGGGGTTTCACCGTATTGGCCAGGCTGATCTCGAACTCCTGGCCTGGAGTGATCTGCCTGCCTGAGCCTTCCGGATTACAGGCGTGAGCCACCGCACCTGGCCTTGAGCATTAATTTAGATGTTCATTTTGGTTTCAGTTATTTGCATATTTCCTATTAAAAAAATTATTCTTAGTAATGTTGAATTTTACTCCTTAATCTTGCAATTTAGATTTTTCCCATTGGTGTATATGCATTTGTTTTGGGTGAGAAAGTAGCCTTGTTGCAGTTTTAAACAATTGTTTTTTCTATTTTTAATTTTAATGGTTATATAATAGTTGGACGTATTGCTTTGTTGTGTTTTGATTTCAGAGTTAAACTAACCCCATAAAATTCATTTAGTAACTTTCTATGAGTTTATGTTTTCTGCAACATTTTATGTAGCTTTGGGATTGGTTGTTTCTTAAGTTTGATAAAATTTATTTTAAATTATTTGTCAAGAAGACTTTTTAGGGAGATAAGGCTATAATTGAAATAAATCCTAAAATATTTGTTTCTTGCTTTTGATCAGTTGAGCCTTTTTCACTTTTTGAGTCCATATCTGTAAGTTACTTTCTCACTAATTTCACACCTTCAAATTTAGTAGCATGTACTGTTGTGTAGTTTAAATACCTATGTCTCTGATTGGATCTCCTTTGCATTTCTAATTTTGTTAGTTTAGTTTGTTTTTCTTGTCAGATTTCTTAAACTCTAGCCTTTTTGTTTTCTTTGTTTTTAAAGAGAACTAGTTCTTAGATTATTGAACAATTCTCCTTTTCTGTTTCCTTGTTTTTTTTTTTTTTTTTTTGAGACGGAGTCTCGCTCTGTTGCCCAGGCTGTAAGGCTGGAGTGCAATGGCGTGATCTTGGCTCACTGCAACCTCCACCTCCTGTGTTTAAGCGATTCTTCTGCCTCAGCCTCCGGTAGCCGGGATTACAGGCACCTGCCACCACGCCCGGCTAATTTTTTTGTATTTTTAGTAGAGACAGGGCTTCACCGTGTTGGCCAGTGGCCAGGCTGTTCTCAAACTCCTGACCTCTAGTGATCTGCCTGCCTCAGCCTCCCAAAGTGCTAGGATTACAGGTGTGAGCCACTGAGCCTGACCTGTTTCCTTTTTTTTTTTTGGGCGGGGTTTAACTCTGTTGCCCAGGCTGGAGTGTAGTGCTGTGATCTCGGCTCACTGCAACCTCTTCTTCCTAGGTTAAAGCTATTCTCCTGCTTCAGCCTCCTGAGTAGCTGGGATTACAAGCGTGTTCTACCACGCCTGGCTGATTTTTGTATTTTTAGTTAGAGATAGGTTTTCACCATGTTCTCCAGGCTGGTCCTGACCTCAAGTGATCCTCCTGCCTCAGCTTCCCAAAGTGCTGGGATTACAGGTGTAAGGTACCATGCTGGGCCCTATTTTTCTGTTTTCTAAATCAATGTCTGCAGTTATATGTATTGGTTTTTTTGTTTTTTTTAGATGGAGTCTTGCTCTGTTGCCCAGGCTGGAGTGTAGTGGTGCGGTTTCGGCTCACTGCAGCCTCCACCTCCTGGGTTCCAGTGATTCTCCTGCCTCAACCTTGGGTAGCTGGGATTATAGGCGCACGCCACCATGCCCAGCTAATTGTTGTATTTTTAGTAGAGACGGGGTTTCACCATGTTGGCTAGGCTGGTCTCGAACTCCTGACCTCAGGTGATCTGCCTACCTCGGCCTCCCAAAGTGCTGGGATTACAGGTGTGAGCCACTATGCCCGGCTGTGTATTGGTTTTTATCTGTTGTAACTTATGAAATATGTTGTTCAAGTCCTCTTGTGATCTTGCTTTTTTTTTTTTTTTAATCCCTTGAGCTTCCATAGGCTGTTAATGAGGAGTTAATCTATTTCAGGCCAATTACATGTAACACTTTGTTCATGTATTTCTAACAGTTTTCACCTTCTCCATTTTGAAGCTTTGTTAAGCATATACATGTTTAAAAAGATAATACCCTCAATACTGAGTAATCATTTATTAATAAAGATTAATAAAGTAGTAGTTTTTTTTTCCCCCTAGACAAGGTCTTGCTCTATCAACTGGGTTGGAGTGAACTGGCACAATCATGACTCACTGCAGCCTTAAACTCCTGGGCTCAAGTGGTCCTCCTGCCTCAGCCTCCCAGTTAGCTGGGACTACAGGTGCTTGACACCATGCCTGGCTAATTTTAACATTTTTTTGTAGAAGCAAGGTCTCGCTATGTTGCTCAGACTGGTCTTGAACTCCTGGCCTCAAGTGATCCTCCTGCCTTGACCTCCCAGAGTGCTGGGATTAAAGAAGATCTTTTTCACAATGAGTAGTTTGTGTCGTTAACCGTTCTCTGATATTAGTATTTCTATATATACGTGCTGCCGAAGTGAGCACGATATTAGTATTTCTAAGTCTTCTTTTCTTTGTTCAGAATTTACTTAATATACATAACCACCCCCCCACCCTTTTCCATCCTAACTTTTATCTTTAGTTTTCCTTATTATTTTAAATTTAATTCTCTCTCTCTCTCTCTCTTTTTTTTAAGAGATAGGCTCTTGCTCTGTTGCTCAGGCTGGAGTGCAGTGGTACAGTGTTAGCTCACTGCAGCCTCAAACTCCTGGTCTCAAGAGATCTTCCTCCTCATACTCCCCAGTAGCTGGGACCACAGGCATTGTCACCACACCCAGCTACTTTTTTATTTTTTGTAGAGATGGGGTCTAGCTATGTTGACTTGGCTGGTCTCTAACTCCTGGCCCCAAGTGATCTGTCTTGGTATCCTAAAGTGTTAGTATTACAGGCATGAGCTGATGTGCCTGGCCTAGATTTAATTCTTGTAAACAGTATGTTGTTAGAATCTGTTTTATTTTAGTCAGAAACCCTTTGCCTTGTAAATATTGTGCTTCAGCCATTTTCTGTTGTCAGGATTCTTGCATATCTGATGCCTGCGCTTTGTGGCCGAATGTATTGTACTTTCTTGTTTGTTTGTTTGTTTGTTTATTTATTTATTTATTTTTGAGACAGAGTCTTGTTCTGTCACCCAGGCTGGAGTGCAGTGGTGCAGTCATGGCTTACTGTAGCCTCGACCTCCTAGGTTCAAGTAATCTTCCCACTTCAGCCTTCTGGATAGCTGGGACTCCAGGCACATGTGACCATGCCCAGATAATTTTTGTGTTTTTTGTAGAGAATGAGTTTCACCATGTCACCTAGGCTATTCTTGAACTTCAGGGCGCAAGTAATCTGCCCACCTTGGCCTCCTGAAGTGCTGGAGTTACAGGCATGAGCCACTGCACCCACTCATGCTTTCTTATTTTAATGGTCTCTTGGTACCTCCCTTCTACTTCTCTTCTGTGTTGTCTCTTAAACATTTACAGTTCACAGATTCTTTTTCTTTTCTTTTTTCTCCTCTTCTCCTCTCCTCTCCTCTCCCCTCCCCTCCCCTCCCCTCTCCTTTTTTCTTTTTCTCTATCTTCCTTTCTTTTCCTTTTCCTTTTTTTTTTTTTTTTTAAATTTAAATTTAAGAGCCAGGTCTTACTCTGTTGCCCAGGCTGGAGTACAGTGGCCTGATCACCATTTACTGCAGCCTTGAAATCTCAGGCTCAAGTGATCCGTCGGCCTCGGCCTCCCAAAGTGTTGAGATTACAGGCATGAGCCACCGTGCCTGGCCAAGTTCACAAATTTTATTATGCTAGACCTGTTTGTAGCCAGCACATATGGTGACATCCTTTTTTTGGTCAAGCTTTGTGTATTACTGAGTGTTTAGTCACAGAGAACATGCTACTCAGTGCTTTTTTTCACTAGCTTTTATTTGGTTCATATCAAACTATAAAAATGAAAAAGGACTGAGGAACATGGAAGAAAAAGAATGCAAAATGGTCTGTTTTCCAGAAAGGAATCAAATACGGTATTTTATTAGCGAGCTCTGAGGACATGGTATCTCCCAGTGTTGGTGTTGCACGGGGTCGTCAGGAGCAGGCTCGATGGTCTTGCTGTCTTTGAAGGCGTTTCTGCTCGAAGTCTCAGAGTTGCCTTCTCTCTTGTGCAGTGCGGGTTTTGCTACCTGGTTGGTCTGGGATAGAGCAAGCCTGATTTCTCCCTGACTCCAGTTTGGGTTTTCCAGCTTTGGAAAACTATTTTTTCCTTCTTTTCTCTTACACTTAAAAAGAAAAAAAGAATTCTGGTTCATGTGCTTTGTCTTGTTCTTTGGGAACTTGGCTTGTTTATTTACTCATTGTTTTGGCAAGCATTTTTTTGGGGGTCTACCCTGGCCACACATCATGCTGAGTGCTCAAGTTTCAATGCTGGGTAGAAACGGAGTGGAGCCACTCTGCATCAAGCTTATATTCTCGTGGAAGATCAGATAAGCACACACATAGAGCCTTAGTTACAGGCTGAGACAAGCTCCGATGGAAGGGCACTGCATGATGCCTGATATGTGGAAGACCCCACCTGGCCTTGGGGAGGGGCTGGGTAGTCTTCTCAGAGGAAGTGAGGTCTCACAGCTGAGACGTGAAGAATGACAGTGGTAAATCCACTGAGGGAAGCGTGAGCCTGAGAGCGTGCGTATGTCTGTTTCTGTGTGTGTGTCTGTGTGTTTCTGTGTGTATCTGTTTCTTGTGCAAATAGACATGGGGCAGGACCAGCAGTGGGACTGGGCAGGACCAGCAGTGCGAAGACCTTGGGATGGGGACACCGTGTGGAGTGTGCACAGTGGTGGAAGGGCCAGGGTGGCTGGCGGAGGCCAGAGCGAGAGGACATCAGAGGGGACCAGGGCAGGGCTTGGGACTTACTCCTCAGGACTTGGGCTGCTGTTGAAGTTTTATTTGGTGAAATTCTCAGATTTGCAGATGTGGGAAAGTTCTACTCAGGCTGTAGAGTGGAGGGTGAACTGGAAGGGGAGGGAAGGTTGTAGGATTGTTAGGAGAGAGTGGAGTGGAGAGTGTGGAGGTGTCAAGGGGGTAGTGGGCAGGCTGGTGATCAGGTCAGAAGAGGGAGGATTGGTGAAGGTGTCAGGGCTTCTGCTGAGTACAGCAGCAGGCTGGTTAAGTGAGCTCAGAAGTCCAGAAGAGGGGCTGTGGGGTGGTAGGGGAGGCTTCTTTATCTTCCATGTCTGTCACATTCTTTAGCCTTATTTTATTTAATTTCTTGTTTTTTTTTCCTAGTTCTAGTTATCAAAGTTTTTATATTGTTTGTAACTACATTTACTTGCAACCTCCCCTCCCAGCCCCCATCCCCGAGTCCGGCATACTTTGTTTTTATCCTGGCTTATTCTTGGTTGATAGGTACATTTTTTTCTTTTTTCTTTTTTTTTTTTTTTTTTTGAGAAGGAGTCTCGCTCTGTCGCCCAGGCTGGAGTGCAGGGGCGCCATCTTGGCTCACTGCAAGCTCCGCCTCCCGAGTTCACGCCATTCTCCTACCTCAGCCTCCTGGGTGACTGGGACTACAGGTGCCCACCAGCACGCCCAGCTAATTTTTTTTCTGTATTTTTAGTAGAGACGGGGTTTCACCGTGTTAGCCAGGATGGTCTCGATCTCCTGACCTCGTGATCCACCCGCCTCAGCCTCTCAAAGTGTTGGGATTACAGGCATGAGCCACCGCACGCAGCCGATAGGTAAAATATTTTTTAAAAAGTTTTCTGTTTAACAAAGTCATTCCCTCTAGGGAAAGATTTTCCTTTGATCATTTCCATTTTCTCTTGGGTTTTCAAATGTTTTCATTGACTTAGGATTTCTTCCCTGATTTATTATACTTTGAGTGTGTTTTAGTGATTTTAGTTGTTGTCTTCAAGTCCTATGCTTGTTTTTTTTTGAGACAGTCTCACTCTGTTGCCCAGGCTGGAGTGCAATGATGCGATCTCAGCTCACTGCAACCTCCACCTTCTGGGTTCAAATGATTCTCCTGCCTCAGCTTCCTGAGTAGCTGGGATTACAGGTACCCGCCACCATGCCTGGCTAATTTTTGTGTTTAGTAGAGAAGGATTTCACCATGTTGGCCAGGCTGGTCTCAAACTCCTGAGCTCAAGTGATCTGCCCTCCTCAGCCTCCCAAAGTGCTGAGATTACAGGTGTGAGCCACCATGCCCAGTTTTATAATCTTCCCTTAGCAGCCTAGAGCTGTAGAACACTACAAGACGGTAGGGTCCATTTGAGTTTTGTGCTTTTATTTACTTATTTCTCCAAGTTAGTGTTTTTCGTCATTTTTAAACCCATGTTCTCTTTTGATAAAGGATAATTTTTATTGCCTCCTTTAATGTTGTTTGAAATTTGAAAATGCAGCGAAAAGGAATAAAAGCAATGGGCTTTATTCTCACCCTCCCTGATCCACCTGGAGAGTCATTCCTGCCTGCATTCCATTTGGTCTTATTTATTTATAATATATGCTACATGAGAGCAAGGATTTTTGTCTTTTTGTTCATGGCTTTACACCAAGGGCCCAGCATGCAATAGGTGCACATAACTCTTGCTTGAAGAGTGGCTTGGTCACCTCCAGTTCCAGAATGATTTGGGCCCTGCCCTTCATGGATTCGGCTTTGCAGGACGTTTCCTGGGACCAGATGCTGGGCTTGGCTGCAAGATCAGGTCCTCCTTCCTGTGGGACACAGTCCATGCGCGTTGCAGCAGCCATGGCAGGGCTGGGGAGGAACTGATGTGGGTTGCTTCTTGGGGCAGGGCATGGGGGATCCCTGCCTGTGGTGGGAGAAGAGGGTAAGACCATGCCAGAGCTGAGGAAGGTAGCTATGGGGTGGAAGGGGCGCTTCTTGCCAGAGGGAGTGGGCATGGGAGGTGCGCTGGGTGAGCAGCCTCAGAGGCGGGAGGTGATTTCCAGGCTGGTGTGGATTTGAGCTTTTTTATCAGAGCTGTGGGAAGCCATTAAGATTTTAAAGCAGGGTGGTAAAGTTGGGTTTTTGTTAGTCTGTCTGCTGCTAGAGGCGAGATCTGCAGGGAAGAGGTGGCTAGGTGGATGAGAAGGGCTGCAGAGGGGCTTTTCCCCCAACATGAGGTAGGGGGACAGCCCGGATGTGCTTATGGAGGTGAGAGATGGGGCCTGAGGAGAGCCATGCAGTGCAGGTGGGCAGGGTCCATGCTTCTGCTATTGCTGGTACTTTTCTTTTCTTTGTTTTGGGTGACACTGGGAATTAAGTGTTAGTAACAGTATTGAAGGAAAATACCGTATCATTGGCCGTGATACATGCTTCCTAGAAAGCAGTGCCGTACACAGTGGCATGATCACAGCACCCCTGCAGGACTCCAGAGGTGCAGTTTCTTCTCCTCACTGGGAGTGTTTTGGTATTGCTGGCCTTTCCAGTTCTAGAAATGTCCCCTTGGAGACTGACTTCATGGTGGCTGGTGTCAGAGTCTGTGTCCATTGTGAAGGGGGCAGAATCAGAGCTAAATTCAATTTAGTGAAGATTTTCTAGACTAAGTAGGAAGAGGGCTCATCACCCGAAGTGGGCGTGGGTGCTCCCCAGAGCCAGGCTCATCACCCAAGGTGGGTGTGGGTGCTCCCCAGAGCCAGGCTCATCACCCGAAGTGGGCGTGGGTGCTCCCCACAGCCAGGCTCATCACCCGAAGTGGGCGTGGGTACTCCACGTAGCCAGGCTCATCACTCGAAGTGGGCGTAGGTGCTCCCCATAGCCAGTCTTTGTCTACAGGACAGCGGTAGGCATTCAAGGCCTGAGCCCTGGCTAGGTCCCTTGGAGGGCAGGGAGCCTGGAGCTGGGAGAGAGTAGTGATGTCCATTTCCACGCCCACAGGGCCCTTTGCCCTTCACACCCAGTGCCCACTGCCCTGCCTGAGACTACTCGTGCCGTCCTGCCCTGCATCTCCCTGGCCACCTGCTGGCATGGCCTCCCCCATTTGTGGGGGTATCACCGCCCAACTGCCTCTCCTCTCGTGGCTCTCCTTCCCTGCCTCCTGCCTTGGGTAGGATGTGGGCAGGATATAGTTTGAGTCCATCTCGGGCGCTGGTTTTGTGGAGCACACATTTGACTCCCTCAGTGGGTGGTGGAGTGTGCAGACCTGAGCTACCTGAGCTCCCTCGGGTAGCCCTGGCCCCCTCTCACGGGCAGGGCTGCCTGTACAGCTGGAGGGCAAGGCCTGAGCTGCTGTTCCCAGAGAGCTAGAGCTTGATGGGCCTGGACTGCCCAGGAGGCCCGTGGAAAGGCTGATCCTTCCTCAGTTGTTCCAGCTGAGTGTGTGTGGCCTCCTGATGCTACATTTTCAGTTGTCTTTTACTTCCTGTATGGGGGAAGTTTTATGCTACGTGGTATTTCCAAAGTGTGAGCTCCCCAGAGAAATCAGGGACTCTGTCTTCCAATGTCCAGGGTCTGTGTATCCTCCACCAGATAGAAGACCCAAGGCAACAGGACTGGGCTCCTTCTCTTCTTCTAATCTCTGAAAGTACAGGACCCTGCAAGGTAACTTCATGCTTAAAGGCAAGCCAGAGCGTGAATCCCAGCTCAGCCTCTTCCGAGCAGATGACCGTGGGCAAGTCCCAGAACAGCTCCAAGCCTCTATTTTCTCATCTGAGAAATGGGGTAACCTGCCTTGTGGGGTGGTTTGGTTGTGAGGACTAAATGAATTAATGAATGTAGGCATGATATACGTGTTTGTGCCTATTAACACTGTGATTATAGGTACTTACTGATGATTCAGTGAATGAATTGAAAGAGATAAACCAAGTTCATTTATTATGTCATTTGGTATGTGGAAAATTTTCTTCCAGTTTGGTGTACTTAATGTTTCATACTTTCTCTGTTTACTGAATAATAACTTAAATTGAACAAAATCGCTACGAATTAGTCCAGATTTCACTGGGCTTCAGTTAGTCTGGCTGTATTATTACTTCTCCCTGGGTCATGTCAACTCCAGCTTAGGTGAACCTTAGAGAGGAAAGACAAGTTTTACTGGAATATGCCTGAAATCCAGAGCTGTTCAGAAGGGTCATATTCTGCCCATTGTTTTTTTTTTTTTTTTTTTTTTTTTTTGAGCCGGAGTCTCGCTCTGTCGCCCGGGCTGGAGTGCAGTGGCCGGATCTCAGCTCACTGCAAGCTCCGCCTCCCGGGTTCACGCCATTCTCCTGCCTCAGCCTCCTGAGTAGCTGGGACTACAGGCGCCAGCCACCTCGCCCGGCTAACTTTTTGTATTTTTTAGTAGAGACGGGGTTTCACTGTGTTAGCCAGGATGGTCTCGAACTCCTGACCTCGTGATCCACCCGTCTCAGCCTCCCAAAGTGCTGGGATTACAGGCTTGAGCCACCGCGCCTGGCCCTGCCCATTGTTAAAAGTGCTGTAAACCAGGTGTGGACATGGTGGCTCACACCTGTAATCTCAGCGCTTTGGGAAGCTGAGGTGGGTGGATCACCTGAGGACAGGAGTTCAAGACCAGCCTGACCAACGTGATGAAACCCCATCTCTACTAAAAATATAAAAATTAGACAGGCGTGGTGGTGGGCACCTGTAATCCCATTTGGCTGAGGCACAAGAATCACTTCAACCCGGGAGGTGGAGGTTGCGGTGAGCTGAGATTGCATCATTGCACTCCAAACAGGGCGACAGAGCGAGACTCTGTCTCAAAGGAAAAAAAAAAAAAAATGCTATAAGCCATGGAGGGGCCCGTCGTTTCTTACCTAATAAAGTTCAGCATCTGGCCTCGCCTCAGCAAAGCCCAGTGCTTCTTAGGGAGCTCCCTGTGTGTACGGGTCACCTGCTGGCCCTGGTCTCCGGGGGTCTGTTTCCCCAAATTCTCCCCACAGGCCCTGTCCGTTTCCTCCTCAGGGAAGCCTTCCTGTTCACATGGTGCTTAGGAAGCTGCCATATGCTTCTGTGGGGCTGTGGTTCTCAAACTTGGCCATACCCGAGCACCTTTTGGAACTTTCCCCAGATATTTGCAAGTGGATGCTTTTTCAAAACTTTCCAAAATCTTAGGGTAAAGCCACTTTGGGACCCCCTCTTGAGGGTACTTTGTATCACTCATGTGATGCTAAATTAGCACATACTCCCTAGTGATGTGTACTTGGCCACACCTTGAGTTCAAGGCCAGGGAGTCTCTTGGCAGCTTAGGGTCCCCAGTGCTCTGCCCTTTGGGGTGACTATGTGTATGAATATGAGCTGGAAGAAGCAGGTTCTGTTGCTTCTTTTTGTTAACACAACAGAGAGGATGTTGACTCACCTCTTCCTTGGCAAGCCCTCCTGTGTGGATTCATTTATTAACTTAGTTCTTAAAGTGTTTGAATCTTAGTAGTGATTTTAAAGGAAATTTAAAATAGGGAGAAAATGGGCTGGGTGTGGTGGCTTACGCCTGTAATCCCAGCACTTTGGGAGGCCGAGGCAGGCGGATCACCTGAGGTCAGGAGTTCAAGACCAGCCTAGCCAACATGGTGAAACCCTGTCTCTACCAAAAATACAAAAATTACCTGGGTGTGATGGTGGGTGCCTGTAATTCCAGCTACTCAGGAGGTTGAGGCGGGAGAATTGCTTGAACCCGGGAGGTGGAGGTTGCAGTGAGCCGAGATCACACCACTGCACTCTAGCCTGGGCGACAGAGCAAGACTCCATCTCAAAAATAAAAATAAAAGTAAAATAGGGAGAAAATGTTCCCACAGTAGCTCTGCAGTTGTTTTCTTTTTTCGTGTTTCTCTTCAGACTTTTTTTTTTTTTTTTTGAGATGGAGTCTCGCTCTGTCGCCCAGGCTGGAGGGTAGTGGCACGTTTTAGGTTCACTGCAAACTCTGCCTTCTGGGTTCAAGCAATTTTCCTGCCTCAGCCTCCTGAGTAGCTGGGATTACAGGTATGTGCCACCACACCTGGCTAATTTTTTTTGTATTTTTAGTAGAGACGGGGTTTCACCATGCTGGCCAGGCCAGTCGCGAACTCCTGACTTCATGATCCGCCCACGTTGGTCTCCCAAAGTGCTGGTATTACAGGCGTGAGCCACTGCGTACTTCCTCCCTTCAGACTGTTTAATAGGCAAACATTAAATTTTACATGTGTTATATACACATCAGTTTGTTTAATTTTGTATTTTGGCTTTATTTGCTGTTTTATCATAAGATTCCCCATATCATGAGTCTCTGTAATGATCATTTTTTACAGTGGCAGATATTTCATTGTGTAGATATGTCGTCACTGATCGGTTAAAGTTTATTTGCTCACTCTTGCAGCATTAGGGACTGAGAATGTTTCAGTTTTTCCTGTTGGAGATAATGTTGGAATGTGCATTTCAGATCACAGGAGGGACATTTAGGGAGGTGAGTTTGGTCTCCCCTGCAGAGCAGCTTCCATGCTGAGCCCTGTTTGCCCAGGAGAGGGTGCAGTCTGCCCTTCAGGAGCTGCTTTGGTTTGGTTTGGTCTTGGGTCCCTTTTTGTTACCTGCCCTGAAAGTTGAGAAGACAAAACTTCCTCCTGCTTTGTGTGATTCTAGTTTGGTTCTGGTTTACAGCTTTATTTTGGAGTGTTTCTGTATTTCAGCTTCTATTTACTTTTACACTATTTTAGATGGGTCATAATTTGAAATTTCAGGTATCCTAAGCCTCCAGAATCTCTCGAGGATTGGCATGTCACATAACTTTAAAAAAGCAGTATCAAGAAGAGGTTGGGTTTGTTGAAGGGAAGTAGACAGATCAGCGGACTCTGGCTTACGTGACTAAGCTGGTGGAGGAAGGCACGTGAGCAGACTTTGGGTGAACGTCTGCTGTCCCAGTGGCACATCCTGGAATGAGGGTAGGTGGAGGGCAAGTGGAGAACTGCCCCAGATACGGAAGGTGGTGGAAGAAGAGTTGGGTACACACTCTATGAGGGATAGGGCTGGTTTACGGGAGTAGAACCAGCTTGAAAAGAAGACAGAAAGTGCGGAGTGAAGACTTGTATCATGTAAGAACAGAATGAAGAAAAGGACAGGTCCTTGGTTTTTTTTTAAATTTCAGGAAAATGGATTGGCCAAATAATGGGGATCGAAAATAAAGGGTGTTTTTATTATAAGCGAAGTGAAAATTAAATTTAAGATACGTATGTTGTTGTGGTTGGATTGTGTCCTCCAAAGTTCATGTGTTGGAAACTGAATCGCCAGTGCAACAGTATTGAGAGGTAGAAACTTTGAGAGGTGATCAGTGCTGGGTGCAGTGGCTCATGCCTGTAATCCCAGCACTTTGGGAAGCCAAGGCAGGCAGATCACCCAAGGTCGGGAGTTCGAGATCAGCCTGAGCAACATGGAGAAACTCTGTCTCGACTACAAATACAAAATTAGTCAGGTGTGGTGGCACATGCCTGTAATCCCAGCTACTTGGGAGGCTGAGGCAGGAGAATCATTGAACCCAGGAGGCGGAGGTTGCAATGAGCCAAGATTGCGCCATTGCACTCCAGCCTGGGCAACAAGAGTGAAACTCCGTCTAAAAAAAAAAAAAAAAGGAGGTGATCAGGCCAGGAGGACTCTGCTCTGGGGATGGATTAATGCTGTTATTGTAGGGGTCAGTTCCTAATAAAGGGATGAGTTCATCCCCCTCCCCCTTGCTCTCACTATCACCTTTGATGCAGCATGAAGGCCCTTACCAGATGGTGCACTATGCTCTTAGACTTTCGAACTATGAGGCAAATAAACTTCTGTTCATTTAAAATTACCTAGTCTGTGGTATTCTGTTGTAGCAGCGCAAAACAGACTGAGACACATGTCTAGAGGGCTGCTTATGTGTAATAGCTATATAATACTGCCTATATAAAGGGCAGTTAATATTTAATGCTGGTAGAATATCATGAAGGTAGTATATGTTCGAATTAGGTTTAGCTACTCTTAGTTTCTCATGGCTTCCATAACAAATTATCAGATAACATGAAACAAAATAAATGTATTCTGTCACATTCCTGGAGGCCATACATCTGAAATCATGGCAATGCTGGGGTCCTAGGAGAGACTCTGTGACTTGCTTTGCCCAGCTCCTGGTAACCCCAGGCATTCCCTGGCTTGTGGCTGCATCGCTTCAAGGTCTGCCTCTTGTCTCCACATGGCCTTTTCTTCCTTCTTGTGTCTTCTCCTCTGTTTCTTAAAAGGACACCTGTCCTTGGATTTAGGGCCCACTCAGATAATCCAGGATGATCTCAAGATTCTTAATTACATCTGCAAAGACTGTTTTTCCAAATAAGGTCACATTCACAGGTTCCAGAGATTAGAACATGGACATACCTTTTTGGAGGCCATCATTCGATGCTCTATAGCTACAAATAAGAATGAGGTGAATAGGCAAGGTTTTATTCTTTCACACCAAAGAAAGTAGTCCTTGGTCAGTATGGTCATTCTGCAAGGTCATCTGAGCCCTTCCAGAATGTGAGTCTTCTAGTCTAAGAGGCTATGAGGTGCCAGTCACCACGGTGTCTCCTGTTGGAGGGTGGGGAGACAAGGAGAGGGGAAGTGTGTTGCCTGGTAGGAGTTCATAACCAGGATTCACAGCCCCCTCAAAGCGGTCTGTGGATATGACTCTATTTTATTAAAATTGGTTTCCTTTGTAATCGTAAGTATTTTATTTTTGGCATTTAGAGAAATTCTGAGAAGGAGTTTGTAGGCCCCACCAGACTGCCAGAAGGGGTCCATGGCACAGAGCAGATGAGGAGCTCTTGTATGACTCCCCAAAGTGTGACATGGCACTTCTGCGGACATCCTTCTGGTTGACCTTTAGTTATGTGTTCATACCATATAGCTCTCAGGATACTTGCCCTGGAATAATCATGTCAGAATAACCATGTTATGCAGAGAGAAGGGTGATTTTTCATGTCTGTATTTATTACTTCCTTTTCTCCAAGTAATATTTTTGAAATAGTTTATGGTATCAAGAAGTTTGATGAGGTATATCATAAAGAAGGTCTTCCTTGTTAGCTGTATGACCTAGGGCAGATAATTCATCTTTCTAAGACTCGATTTTCTCATCTGTGTAATGGGATGATACCGGACTTTATCTCAAAGGTCATTGGATTGGCACAGAAGTGCGTTCTGAATGTTTCCTAGTTTCTGATCTCCACCACCACTCATCTCTACTAGTAGGAAAATAATAGGGTTTAACTTGCTAACATGTAGCAGTTACTCTGATTTATAGGAATTTCAAAGGATATCAGATGAAGCCAACTTTACAGATATTAAAAAATAGCTTCTGTAGCAGAAGAGTAGATATCCAGAAAAAGTTATCCTTAAAAGTTTTCAGGTTATAGTCAGTACAAACAGGAAAAATAAAAGTTAAGGGAAAACCAAGTATAATTTAACATACAAGATGACTTTAATTGGTAGCTTAATAAAAAGGAAGCTATGTAATGGATCAGAGTATTGCATTTAAATCTTGTCTTGGCGGAGCACGGTGGCTCATGCCTGTAATCCCAGCGTTTTGGGAGACCAAGGCAGGAGAATCACTTGAGCCTAGGAGTTTAACACCAGCTTGGGCAGCATAACAAGATCCTGTCTCTACAAAAAATAAAAAAACTAGCCAGGTATGGAGGCATGCACCTGTAGTCCCAGCTACTTGGGAGGCTGAGGCGGGAGGATTGCTTGAGCGCAGAAGTTCTCGGTTGCAGTGAGCTGTGATTGTACCACTGTACTGCAGCCTGGGCAACAGAGTGAGATCCTGTCTCAAAAAATAAAATAAATCTTGTCCATGTGGCATTCATATTTGTTGGGTGAATGAAAGTTCCCTGGTAGGCCTACCTAGCGTGAAACTGTGGCCGAGTTTCTCAGCTGTTTCTAGCAGACATCAGCTGAGGGTATGGTTAGGGCTGCTTCTTGGGTGAGGAACCATGATCTTTATCCAGATTTCAACATCAGCTTTCCTTTTTAGCATGTTTGGATTTCAGATATTTTCTGGGCAAAATTCCTAAGCCAGTTACTTTGGCTTTGAGAGAGGAAAAACTGTATTTATTTATTTATTTTTTTTTGAAATGGAGTCTTGCTCTGTCGCCCAGGCTGGAGTGCAGTGGCCGGATCTCAGCTCACTGCAAGCTCCGCCTCCTGGGTTCACACCATTCTCCTGCCTCAGCCTCCCGAGTAGCTAGGACTACAGGCGCCCGCCACCTCGCCCGGCTAGTTTTTTGTATTTTTTAGTAGAGACGGGGTTTCACCGTGTTAGCCAGGATGGTCTCGAACTCCTGACCTCGTGATCCACCCGTCTCAGCCTCCCAGAGTACTGGGATTACAGGCTTGAGCCACCGCGCCTGGCCTTTTTTTTTTTTTTTCTAAGAGACGAATCTCACTCTGTTGCCCAGGCTGAAGTGCCGTGCTGCACTCTCAGCTCACTGTAGCCTCCGCCTACTGGGTTCAAGCAGTTCTCCTGCCTCAGCCTCCCAAGTAGCTGGGACTACAGGCATGTACCACCATACCTAGCAAACTTTGTATTTTTAGTAAAGACAGGGTTTCACCACGTTGGCCAGGCTGGTCTTGAACTCCTGACCTTAGGTGATCCACCCACCTTGGCTTCCCAAAGTGTTGGGATTACAGGCGTGAGCCACTGCGCCCAGCCAGAAAAACTGTATATTATTGGCAGATGTCTCTGCATAAAAGACTCTTTCCAATTGCTGCAACTGCTGGCCCAGGTCTGGGATAGGGAGAATTGTATTTGTCGGTCCCATAGTCCTCTTGAGTGTGAAGTGTCTTTGCTCTTCCTGTTGGGAAGACCCACGTTTGTCAGCAGCTTCTGCCTCTGTGGGCAGCAGCTCCCGCCCCCTGGACTCACTTCTGCAAAGCAAGCCTGCCTCTGTTTCTGCTCAAGTGCAGTGTTCCAGGAGAACCTGACTGCATGTCCCAGCTCTGCCAGCTCTCAGTGGTGGGTTCTTGGCCACCTGTAGCTTCATCCCCTGATCTGCCAAATAGGGTGGTCCTCCCTAGCACAGCAATGGTGGGGCAGTCAAGCACTGGGCAGAGTAGATGCTCAGTGAATGAAATGCTGTGATTGTTAACACATGCCGTGGACAGCAGTGCAGGCCTGCGGGATCAGGTGCAGAAGGAAGTTAACCCAGTGAATTTCTCACCTGGTAATCCACACGGTGTTCTCAGGTTAAAGAAGCAGGAAGAAGCAGGTGTCTAATCAAATTGATGGCTGTTTGCTAAGTGTGGGGTTTTACTGAAGGCAGCACCTGCTTCTGCAGCACAACTGGTCTAAAAAGCCAGGTTGCTCCTTGTGAGGGCTTAGGGTTTGGTTCTAACAGTCACTCCAAGCAGGCACAGGGAGGAGATGCTGTCCTCCTCTGGCAGCCTGGCTGGTGAGCAGTGGAACCAATTGTGGTGTCTCTTCTTTATATTTAGAGGTTGGGGTGGGAGAGGACACAGTTACTTGTCTGGGTTGTTTGTTTAAATTATCAGTGGGGTTTGCATTTGTGAAATCGAAGCCATTTTCACCATATGATTGTGGGTGTGAGAAAGTATTTGTGTTAATTGTTAACACTTGTTATACTTGTTAATTGTTACGAACAAGTGTAGCATACTTGTTAATTGTCTTTATTTACAAATGGCAGAGAAAACAAAGTGGATAGTTGAGAGACAGCCATTGGATTATAGTAATTTAGTAAGGGAAAGAGTTCTTTGAGAAAAGACCTGGGGGGAAGATACATGGGTTTGATTGAATTTTTTCCTAGGGTGCCTAGGCAATGAATAATTTTTAGCCATCTTTACTCAGTATGCTTTTAAATGTGTCAGGGTGTGATTGAGCCAAGTCCTGTCTGGTTTTTTTTTTTTTTCCTTGAAAGTTACAAAAATGGTATAATTCTCTAGGAAATCATGTTAAAAAAAAATCCCACGTTCCCGTCCCAGAATAACCTGGTGTTTCACAGTACATAGTGGTAGGATCTTTTTATTTCCTTGAAACAACTTGTTATCAAATTAAGATAATTTCTTGCTCTGTGGTAGGGAGACTGCTGTTTATTGACCCAGTCCTTCCTCCCCACCACAACACTGAAGAACCTGGTTTGAAATGTAAACCTAAAAAACATGTGATCCCCCCATACCGTGTTTTCTAAGGCAGGAGGAGGACTGTGGGAGTGGTTATCACTAGATCTGTGCAGAAGGGTTGGCCCTTCAGACTGGGTCTGGTGTAGAATGTGCCCTGTGGGAGCTGCCTCCAGGGCTGTGGCTGTGTGTGTCCATCAGTGCTGGACTTTACATGAGAAAAGTCAGTGTTGTTTTCTTTTCTTTTTCTTTTTTTAAATTTGGTAGAGATGGGGTTTCACCATGTTGTCCAGGCTAGTCAACATGGTCAAATCCTCCTGCCTCGGCCTCCCAAAGTGTTGGGATTACAGGTTGAGCCACTGCGCCTGGCCAATGCTGTTTTTGTAGCTGAATTGTTCATTGGCTGCAAAGCTATAGAGGGTGGGTCAAGATAATCAGATGTTTGGAAAATAGTAAAGAGTGGGATTGGCTTCCACCCAATTCTTTGATTTCTTTCTCTTTGAAAAAAGAGGGGCTCAATGGACACTGACCTTGGAAGCGGGAGCCTTGGGGTTTGTCCTGTGCCCTCATTGACTGGGAGCTGGGATCACTTCCTTGTCTGTAAATCAAGGTCAGGGGTGCAGCTGACTTGCCGAGGCTGTTGCCAGCTCTGCTCTGCCTTCTGAGGAACTTAATGGTTTGCTTCATGTGAAAACTTGATGGTTTGCTTTAAGGTATCATTAGATACCTTGGTGTGATATCTAATCATGCCAAGGAAGAGATTGGGCATTTGTTTTTCCCAAATCCCTAAGTGCTGATTTCTTCAGGGCAGTACCAATTCACACAACCTCTTATCTGTAGCACTCACTTTGACTTGATGAGTTTCCTGGCTTGGATGATAAGCTATATGGTCACCCTGGTTAGTCAGAGAAAGGATCATACTGTTCTTTAATGGCTATTCTAATGCATGAAAACCATTTTTTTGTGACTTAATTGAGACATAATTGATGTACAATAAACTGCAGTATTTAAGATGTACAGTTTGATAGTTTTTATACACACACACACTGTCTCTCATGTACATTGAAGCTGTCACCATAGTCAGGATAACATTTCCGTCACCCTGAGGATTTCCTCGTAATCCTTCCTTCTCTGCCTCTTCACAGGCAAACATGGATGGATTTGTTTTCTGTCATTTAGATTACTCTGCGTTTTTAAAAGAATGCTATATAAATTGAGTAATGCAGCATGTACTTCTTCTTCTTTTTTTTTTTTTTTTAATGTCTGGCTTCTTTCACTCAGCATAATGGTTTTGAGATATTTTGTGTTAGGAATATCAGTAGTCCATTGTATGGATATTCCAGCATTTGTCTATTCTATTGGTGGGCATTTAGGTAGTTTCTAGTTTTGGGTTATTACTAATAAAACTACTATGAACATTTGTATACAAGTCTTTCTGTGGACATATTTTCATTTTTCTTGGGTAAACACCTTGAAGTGGAATTGCTGGATCATGTAGTAGGTATATGTTTAACTTTTTGAGAGGCTGCTAAACAGTTTTCTGAAGTGGTGTCCAATTTTACATTCCCACCTGCAGTATATAGAGAGTTCCAGTTGCTCCACATCCTCACCAACACTTGGTGTGATCAGTGTTTTTAATTTGATGTGTCTTAATAGTTATGTAGTGTTATCCCATTGTGGCTTTAATTTCCATTTCCCTGATGACTAATGATGTCAACATCTTTTCATGTGTTTGTTGGTCCTTTGTATGTCTTTTGTGAAATGTGTGCTAGAACATTTATTAATTTTTTTCATTGGGTTCTTATTGAGTTGTAAGACTTCTTCATGTGTTTCAGATATAAATCCTTTGTCTGATGCACGTGTTGTGAATGTTTTTCTCAGTCTGTGGCTTGTATTTTCTTTAATGACACCTTTAGAACAGAAGTCTTTCTTTTTGGTGAAATTCAGCTTATTAGATTTTTAAATGGCTCATTCTTCTTGTATTCTATCTGGAAAACCCTTGTCTACCTCAGTTTGCAAAGATTTTCTTCTATAAGTTTTATAGTTTTAGGTTTTACAGTTGGGATTATTGTTGATGTTCTTCCCCCGACCCCCATATGGATGTTCAGTTTTTGTGGCAGCATTTATTGAAGATACATCCCTCATTTAATTACCTTTGGTGCCTTTGTCAAAAGTCAATTAGCCTTTTATTTTTGAGTCTCTTTCCAGACTTTGTTTTGTTTTATTGAACTATATTATGTCTACCTTTACCCAAATAATTCTACAGTTTGTTGATTACTGTAGTTTTATAGGAGGTGTTGAAATTAGAGTCATCTTTGTTCTTTTCTAACATAGCTTTAGTTATTCCAGGTACTTCATGTTTTCATATAAATTTTAATATTAGTTTGTCCATTTCTATAAGTGAGGCCTGATAGAATTTTGGCTGAGATTGTATTAAATCTGTAGATCAATTTGGGGAGAATTGGTATCTTAATAACATTGAATCTTTAATGATGTTGAGTTTTCCAGTGCATTAACATGATCTCTCTCTCTTTATTTAGGTACTTTAAATTTATCTCAGCAATGCTTTGTAGTTTTCAGTGTAGATGTCTTTAACGTCTTTTGTTAGATTCATTTCTATGTAATTTATGTTTTTTTATTAACTAAACAATTTATAAACTTTTGATATCTAATTGTTTGTTGCTAATATATAAGAATACAATGGATTTTGTGACCTTGCAAAATACTACTTGGTTGATTCTAGTAGTCATTTTGTAGATTCCCTAGAAAGTTCTATATAAAGTCATATCATTTGCAAATAGGGACAGCTTTACTTCTTCCTTTCTGACTCATATGCCTTGTATTTATTTTTCTTGCTTCATTGCAAAGGCTGAGATTCCAGTACAACGTTGAATAGGAGTAGTGAAGGCAGGAATCCTTTTGCTTTTTCCAGCCTTAGCAGGAAACCGTTGGGTTTTCATCATTACGTGTGATGTTAGCTGTAGGCTTTTTGTAGGTACCCTTTATCAGTTTGAGGATGTTCTTTACTTGATTGCTGACAGTTTTAATTATGAACGGGTATTGAATTTTGTCGAATAATTTTCTGCCTTTATTGAAGTGATCATATGGTTTTTCTCCTTTATGTTGTTAAAAGGGCAAATTAAATTGGCTGATTTTCAAATTTAAGGCAACTTTGCATTCTTGGGTTAAACCCTATTTGCTCATAATATGGTTTTTATTTATTGTTGGATTCAATTTGCCATTATTTTGTTAAGAATTTTTACACCAATATTCATGAAGCATATTGATCTGTAATTTATTTCTCTCCCTTTCTTCCTTCATTCCTTCCTTTCTGCTTTTGTCAGGTTTTGGTACTTTAAAAAATAGAGAGTGAGGCCAGGAGTGGTGGCTCATGTCCATAATCCCTGCACTTTGGGGACTGAAGCAGGTGAATCACTTGAGGCTAGGAGTTCAAGACCGGCCTGGCCAACATGGTGAAACCCAATCCCTACTAAAATCACCAAAAAAAAAAAAAAAAAAATTAGTGAGTCAGTGTTCCCCTGCCTCTGTTTTCTGATAAAGTTTGTGTAAGTTTGGTGTGTTCTTTCTGAAATATTTGCGCTAGAGTTTACCAGTGAAGTGATATAGGTATGCAGTTTTTTTGGGGGAAAGTTTTTAATAATACCCTGTGATTTTTTTTTTGTTTTAATGTTCAGATTTTTTGTTTCTTGTGTCTACAGTGACATTTTCTGCATTCTCTTCCTTTTCCCTCTGATTTATGTCTGTTGGATGGAGAAGTAGAAACTTTTTGAGAAAAGGGATGTCTTGGGACTTGCTGATCTGTTTTCTTCCCAGTGTCCCCGAACCATGCCTGGCACCAAATAGCCACTGTGTAAATGCCTGTGGGGTTAATTGATTTGTTGTTGCTGTATATCTATTCCTTGGCACTTCTGGGAAGCATTTTTGTCTTCCCCCATCCATATGGGACAGTGTCGTCACCGTGCTGTGACAGGGGCTGGCTGGGTCAGGCTGGCGAACCGTGGCTGCCCTGCATGCTGTGCCCTCCCACGGCGTCTCTTCAAATTCTTGGCCGTGTGCCCAGCGCTGGTACACAGACCCTCTGAGTCAGGGCTTGCCAGTGGAAAAAAATATTTTCAACCTTTTCTGGTCTTTTAAAATGTTAAATCCTATAGTTGGAATGACTTCTTTTCATTTTTGCAATGTACTTGAAGTATCAGAGGAATAAGGAAAGCCGTTGTAGTGAAGGGATAAACCACCTGTGAGCATCCAACTGAAATTAGGAAGCGGGTGGTTCTAGATGAGGGAGAATAATTCCAGCAGGCTCTTGACCTTGTATGTGATTCCCTGACTGACTGGGAATGTGGTCTGAGATGCCCTTTCCTGGACAGATTACAAATGACAGCCCCTGGAGCAAACACATAAATCAGCCATGGAGCTGAAAAAGAACAGGGTAATTTGGACTGGGCCTGTCTCTTTGAGGACGTGACTGTTGTGGCTATAGACTACATTCAGGTCCCCAGCATCTGGAAGGGGTCTGTATCCACTTATCCTTTGCATCCTAAGGGAGCTGGGTCTTTGTGCACCAGCAGCAACTGTAGAAGTTGGGCTTGGGAGTCAGGGGCTCCCTTATCAAAGCTGGGAAACCTAGAATAACAGCTGTGCTGCTCATGGATCTGTAGTCTCTCCTGTTAAGCAGAGCGTTGAGTTCATGTGATAGCAGACACAGCTCTGCCAGGCACAGCTCTGCCAGGGTCACCAGGCAGGCACTCCATCCCTCCCTTCAGGAGGGGACCATGGCATGCCTTGGATGAGGTGACTTGGCCAACTGTCTTGTGGCCCCAGCTCCTGACATTACCATGTGATGACTGTGACACTTGGAAGAGAAATGTCTCAGGTGTCATGGTCCTGACCTTGTCTCTGTGGTCCTGTACCTTTGCTTCACAATGATCAAAATTGAAAGGTCAGGTTGTTTCAGGTATGTTTTTTCAAGAAGTGCAATATTAATGTGTTTGTAGATGTTTTCCTTAAAGTTAGTTTTGGGGGAGAGAAGATGACTGCCCTTCCGTCCTGCAGGTGGATTGGCTGGGGAATGAGGCCATCTCTGCAGAGCGAGCAGTGAACCATTTTTGTCTGTACACTGACTGGGGCTGACTTGGCATCCTGACCTCCCAGTCTGAGGGAGTTGGTAAGGGGCTGGAAGGACCCACTCTTTGTGTGTGTCGGTATGTTTTAGAGACACACAAAGGGGTCTCGCTGTGTTGCCTGGGCCGGTCTGGAGCTCCTGAGTTCGAGCATTCCTCCTGCCTTGGCCTTCCAAGTAGCTGAGACTACAGGTACCTGCTGAACCCACGCTTTGGACTCTGTCCCTGGCTGGCCTAGTTCTTTGCCAAGAGCAAAACTTGAGAGTACCTTCACACAGGTAACAGTTAGACCTTGTCGGGAGCCATGGCTGTTTTCCCAGACAGCTGAGCTCTCAGACTAAAGCACAGAAAAGTTGGAGGACATGGGACTCCGTAGCCCACAGAAGAAACTCTGTTTTAATGTTCCGTGTGAAATTGGAGTAGGGTATATTAGGGTAGGGCATCTTGGTTATGAGATGCCTGCAGCAAGTGCCATCAGAGTGGCTGCCAGCTGAGTCATCTCCCTCAAAGAGCTTTCCTGGAACCTCTCTCCCTGGTGATGTCATCTCCTTCACCTCCATTGCTGTCTCTAGCTGCAGGGGTGGTTGGAGACCCAGTATTTTAGCTAGGCCTTTTTAGAGGCCATTGGGATAGCAGGTCAATGGGTGAAGGAAGTTGTGTAGGCAAATGGGAGTAATTATCTCTGATCTTGATTTTTGTGGGAAATAGGCATAGATTAAGGCATAGATAAATTTGAAAAGGCGTAGCTACATTAATTAATTAGTTGATTAGAGATGAGGTTTCACTCTGTCGCCCTGTCTGGAGTGCAGTGGTGTGATCCAGGTTCACTGCAGCCTTGGCCTCTCGGGCTCAAGTGATTCCCGCCCATTAGCCTACTGAGTAGCTGGGACAGGCGGGTGTCACCATTCCCAGGTAATTTATAATTTTTTTTGTAGAAACAGGGTCTCACTATGTTGCCCAGGCTGGTCTTGAACACCTGGGCTCAAGGGATCCTCCTGCTTTGGCCTCCCAAAGCACTGGTTTGCAGGCATGAGCTGCTGCGCCGAACCAGGCGTAGATAAATTTAAAGACACCTTTTACTGTAGACAGTTTGGAAAATAGAGGAAACCAGAGGGAAAAGAAAAAAAAATCTCTCAGTCCTACCACTTGATATGGGAACTTCCAGTTTTCCCGGCTACATGTGTCCTGCCTTTTTTAAACACAATACTATCACATCAGTATTCCTTTCCCCCATTTATGTCTTATTGTGGTAGAATACACATAACTTAAAATTTAGCATCTTAACCATTTTTAAGAGTACAGTATAAATATGCCCTTTTATAAATTACTTGTTTTTCCCTCCTTGTGTGGCTTTGTTTTCTGTGTGGTAGCTATTCTGTGGTTTACTTAACCACTTTAAGTATTGAACACACAAACAGGCTTGAATCAATTCATTTGAAAAGGTGTGGACAAGACTTTGTCCTAAGGGTGACACCTGGCCCGAGCCAGCAGATGCGATTGTTCTTACCTTGGCAACTTTGCCCCGGGACATTTTATTGCTTAATCAGGTTGACTTTCAGTGACCAAAAAAGTGGACGGTGGTGTCAGGGGCTTCGGGTAGATTACAAAACTTTTTCCTTCTCTTCTTGTTACTTACCTCTTGATACTTAACTTGTTAACTACAGTGTTACTATAGACGCCTTTGGGTGTATGCAGATTTACCATCAGTTAATCCCAGAGAAAAATGGATAAATTATGACAGCATGATGGCTGTCAGACTTCAGAACGCCAAAGCATTCCCGTTTTTCTCCCTCCACCCCATCCCTTCAAGACTTACTGCCAGGGACCTTTGGTTTGTGCAAACTTTCCTTATCACCAGGACTCTGAGGTCTTTCAGCTCCTTGTTTCTTCTGTGCAGTAGCTGAAGGATGCAGGTACCCCGTCCTCCTGTTGTGGTTTGTTTCTGTAGCAAGAAGTCCAGTAGCCCAGCGACTGAAAGCCGAGGCCACTAACGCAGGACGCGATCAGCCCAGGAGGAGCACAGCCCTGGACACGAGGCCTCTGGTCTCACTTCTCCCACCTCCCTGCTGCTGTGTGCATTGCGGCCGCAAGCTCTGCCTTGGAATTGCTTACTGTGTCTTAGTTCCTTTGTGCATTTTTTTTATTTTTTATTTTTTTGAGACAGAGTCTTGCTCTGTCATCCAGGCTGGAGTGCAGTTGTGCGATCACAGCTCATTGCAACCTCTGCCTCCTGGGTTCAACTGATTCTCCCTCCTCAGCCTCCCGAGTAGCTGGGACTAGAGGCACCCGCCACCACGCCTGGCTAATTTTTGTATTTTTAGTAGAGATGGGATTTCACCATGTTGGCCAGACTGCTCTTGAACTCCTCATCTCAAGTGATTTGCCCACCTCAGCCTCCCAAAGTGCTGGGATTACAGGCATGAGCCCCTGCACCTAGCCCCCCTTGTGTATTTTTTAAAAGGTAAAGTTCTGTATTTACTGTAGTGTTTATGTGGTAAAAATTGTTCATTTAAAAAAATTTAATATTGCTGTTGTTTCATTAATGCTTGGTTACAAATTTGCACAGGTTCTCAGTGGCCTGCCCCAGCTACCTGTTCCCATGAGACTTCTTTGTATTTTTATTGGGCACTTTTGTAGAGTATGAGGGTTTTTAGGAACTCAAAAATTGTATTATAGCAAAAATACCTGGGAGGTTTTCCTGATGCTAAGATTCTTTTTAATTCCCTTTTTAATACAAATAACATGTTTCATTATAGATAATTGAGCTCAGATAACCCAAACAAACAAAAACCACTCAAAATCTTATCACTGAGATTCTAGATTAAGCACTATTATGTAGACCTGTGATTCTCAAACCTGGGTAGGGATGAGGCGGTGGGGCAGGTGAGACTGGTCTGAAGAGGACATTTGGGGACACATTGGTTTGTCACAGTTGTGGGGGTGGGGAGCAGGGGTACGTGCTGCTGACACCTAGTGGTTAAAGTCCAGGGAAGCCGCTCAGTGTCCCCAGAGGCACCCTGCAGTGTTGTGCGACAACCCCACGACACAGAACTATTTGGCTCAAAATACCAATAGTGCCGAGGCTGAGAAACCCTGATGTAGACAGTTATGGGGCCTCTTTCTGTGAATATTATTAAATATACTTTAGTTTTATAAAAATTTGGATTATTTATACAAACTAGTTTATGACCTGCTTTTAAAACTTATTACTTTATGAACTTAATCTTTCTGTGTCCACGACTGTGCATCCTCCTCACCCTTTTTAAAATTGTCCCGTGACATCCCATTGCATGAGTGTGTTGGAGCTTGCTTTACCAGCCCCCTCTCTGGAGGCTGAGGTGCTGCCAGCGTTTTGCTATTGGAACCACGTTTGTTTGTATTTTGCCTTCTGCATGCTGGTTGACTGTGGCTAGCCCATGTTGGGGCACCAGCTCTACATCTGAGGTGCCTTTCATGGGTAATAATATTTCCTTCCTGCCAGAGGCCCCCCCGCCAACCATGGCAGTCCAATCTCTAGTTTCCTCACAGTTGAACACAACTCAAGCTTGAAGTACTGTTAAAATAGTGAGTAGATAAGTAACACAGAATATTTCTGTCACATTTCATTTTTAGGTAGAACTTTCACTTTTTGCTTCATTTTACTTTATGGGTTTCTTAAAAAACAGATGTCTTCTGGTAGGTTACATGTGACTTTAACTTCTTGCCAAGTTGGCTTTGCTTTATGCCTGGGCTTCCTGAGTTCCTGGGGAGGCAGGAGTGGCTCAGATGGAGAATGCCTTGATCTGGCTGTGCTGTGGGTGGCACCTGTCAGCCGTCATGGTGGGGACCCCTTCTTTCCCCCCAAAGCTACTCTGAGGCTGCAGGTGAGGTGCAGCCCAGGAGAGGAAGGGCATGACACCTGTTTGGGCCTGTGTTCCCTTTTAGGGTGCAGGCAGGGCAGCGTGCATAGCTGGTGGGCTGGGCCCGGGTCTGACAGAGTGCTATGTGGAGCTCACCTGGACCTGGGCACTCAGTCTCTTTCCCAGGGAATTCCAAGAGTTTGTGGGGAACTCCAAGAGTTTGTTTGTATGGTGGTGTCTATTTTTGTGTTTTGTGTGGTGCTCTGTGAGGAAATCCTTTGTCTATGCACATCCCAGCTGCTTTGAATGGTCTGTCTCTGGGGGCTTCCAGGTAGGGAATTGTGTACAGGGAATCCAGGATTCGGGCAGCGTCGGAACAGCAGGATGTGAGTAACAGGAAGTGACAGAAATGACCCAGGGCGCCAGATGCTTATTCTCGGCCACCTTTCCAAGCACTGCAGCCCAGGAGCTATATTTAGTGGAGTATTTCCGACTGCCTCATCCTGCCCCCAGCACCGTCCCTTTGCCCTTCTTTTGGTTGCTGGCTGATTGCACAGTACTGATTTGCTGCTCCAGCATCTCTGGTCTACTTCATGATCTGTAGGCTCTTGTCCACTGACTTGGACACCCAATGTGTGTTTGTGCTGGGTCACTTCAATTTTGATACACGTGGAGCGGTCGGAAAGTGTTCTGAGCAGGAAGGGCAGCAGGTGAGAGCCCCGGGGGACGGTGTGCCATCATGCTGGGAGGCTGTCGGGTGGTGCGTTCAAGGTCAGGGTTTGAAGTTAAGTGGAAGGAATTGAGCTTCCTTGTAAGATGCTCCAGAGGGTAGCTTCTTGGCTTGTATGTCTTAGAAATGGAAGACTGGGATTTTTAAAGGTATAGGCTTTCTGGTGTGACTTCACTCATGCACCAGAAACATTCTGTGGTTCTCACCTGGCCAGAGAGCCTACATACAGGTGGAAGCAGCTTCTCTGTGGTGAATTCCTATTGTCTGAGCTTTGTGATGGGAAAATTTCCCTCCAGTCCCCCAAAGCAAGCACTACAGAGCCGGATTTGTTCTGCTTTGGGTGTGGGTGAATTTTTGTCTTGTCTTGTCTGTCTGTCCCTTGGACAGCACCAGGCCTGTCTCTGTGTGCTTTGAGGTTTCTAGGGTGTGATGTTGGTTTGTAGTTTGTGGAGGGGTGTGTGTTGGGAGGGAAGGGGTTTTTGTTGGTCTCCTCTAAAAGCTCCCTTCTGAGTGGTTCCTCCAGGACCTCCCTTTCCTCCCTTCATGAAGCATCCACCTTGTTTTCAGACACTCGAGCTATTTAGGATTCAGGAATCGACTCGGATGAGAAATTTGAGAGACAAATTAAGAACAGTTGTGTCTGCCATGAGACGCGTGGCAGTCAGCAGGGCCTGGTGGGGTGTATAAAAGCCCTAGGAACCCCGCATAGAGGGGTTGGGATGGTAAAGGAGTGAATTCCAGGCTCAGGCACTCCGGAGATTCCCCTCCCACAGTTCCCTCGGCAGAGTCTGGCTACTGGCATGGTTTCAGGCTGACCTACTAACCTTCTGAATGGCCAAACTACAAATATAGGGCATGGCTATATTGTGTGTCTCTAGTTCTGGCTTGGACATGTTAGCATATTTTTGTGCCAAAACATTTAAAACATTCAAAAAGTAACACATGAACCCAGCTATGACTACTTCCAGCGTGAGAAATAAACATAATAGATATAACAGAGGCACTTGGAATTCTCTTTCCTATCCTTGTTTCTTCCTGCTCCCCCTCCCCCAGGGGTCGCCTCCGTCCTGACTTTGGAGTTTATCATTTGTTTGCATGTTTGTGTACTTTTTTGGATAAGTATGTGTAGGCATAAACAGTATATAGCATTGTTGAAATGGTTCTGAAATGTTGAATAAATGTTATCAGACTGGACAGCCACAGGATTGCGCTTCCTGGATTTATCCCTGTGGCTATATCTAGCTTTAGTTAAATGGTTCAGGGTTTAAAACAACTGATTCCTGGAGTTAAATCAGAATTTCTTGGGAATGAGGCATGAACTGCAGAGCTCCTGACAGGTGTGGCCCGAGTTGAGGCCCGTGACACTGGTTTTCGTGGCCTTTGTAGTGTTCCGGTGCCTAAGATGTCCTGTTGTGGACGTATGCTTTCCCAGATTCCCTGTGATCAGTAGTGCTGCTGTGGATGTGCTTATCCTTGTCTTCTTGGCACACGGGCAAGAGTTTCTCTAGAATGTGTTTCTAAGGATAGAATTGCCAGGTGTGTGCATCTTCAGCTTGACTGGCGATCGTCCAATTACCTCCAGAACCGTCGGCAGCAGTCGTCACGTATGAGTGATCTCATTTCTATAGTGTCTTTAAGTTTTTCTTTTCTTTTTTTTTTAAATATACCAAACTGATGGCAAGATGAAGACCTCATGAGTGAGATAAGACATTGGACATGGTTGAGACTTTAATTGACACCGTGCCCTCAACATGTCCACATGGACCTGCTGGCCCCACCCCCACCCCAGCTGTAAAGCTTGCTTCATCCACTGCGTTCCCTTCCTGGGATGGGAGCAACACCCTGCCAGCTGCTCGAAGGTCACTGTGGACTCCTCTCTGTGTCACCCTGTCCCATCTGTTGTCCTCAGAGAGCACACCCAGAGTCCACCCACTCTCCTCACCCTCATCTTGTGATGGGGTTACTGAGGAGCCTCCCAAGAGGTTTCCTGACTTCCTGCATCTTAGTGTCAACTTTCAATAAAGCAACCAGAATGATGCCTTCAAAACTTGAGCTCACATGGCTTCTTATTTTACATGGCATAAAAGCCAAAGTTCTTACAGACACCTGCATGGCCTTCTGTGGCCCCCGATGCTTCCAGATTGGCCCCCGGCCCCCTTCCTGATGCCAGTCCCAGCCACGCACCACGCGTCTGCTTCTGCTCAGCCCTTCCCACCTCCTTCCTTGCTTCCTCCCGGTCTCTGGCTCCTTCCTCGCCTCCTCCCCGTTTTTGTTGTGGAGTCCCCTGACCCCCAGACCTGTCTTTTCTGGTCTCCCGTTTTTCCATAGCTCTCGTCACCAGCTACTACTCTCCATGCTGTGTAATTCACTTCTTTAATAAGTCTTTATTTACTGCCTGCATTCAAATGTCACCTCCACGGGAGGAGGAATCTTTTCTGTTTGCTTAAGTGAAAGACTGCCTGAATTTATTTCTGAGGAAGGAAGAAAGAATTTGGAGCCCGATGATGAATATAGCACAAGAGAGGAGGTGAAGTTGAGGGAGCAGTTTCTGACTTGGGAGGTTGGGGAGATGGGGCAGTCACCGGTCTCTGGGAGGCAGTGGCAGGAGGACCTCGAGGTCCCCTAAGTGTGTAGTAGGACCCCCCGAGGGGCGTGGCCAGCAGACTGTGGGGCTGCAGAGGCAGCTCCTTTTGGGGCCTTGTCTTGGCACCATCTCGGCCACTCCCAGAGCATACACTGGTATTGTGGTAGTGGATGCTGGGCTGGCCCGCCCCACCGGGAAGTGCACTGCTGTGTGAGGGCAGGAGTCTGCGGTTCTGACATCCTCCCTTCATGGCTGAGCTCCTCAGGTTACATAGCTCCCCTGATTCCTCAAGCACTGTTGTGTTTAGAAATGAAACCTTCCGTTTCCGGGGCCCTGCCTTGTGCAGGCTCAAGTACCCAGGCCACGTGTCAGAACTGATAGCAAAATGAGCAGCACAGCCAGAGGGCACAGTCCATGGCACTCCTGCGTGTGCTTGGACTCAGGTGCAGGGGCAGGCGGAGCAGCTGGCATTTCCACCCAGCCCTTCTGGGTAGAAGGACATAGAGGACCCGGTCCTTTTCTTTGAGAATGTGTACCGAAGGTGTGTCGGCTGTGTCCACATAATATTTTCTTGGCATCAGATGTTTCATGGCTTGCACTAATTACAAATACAGGAATTTAGGTAAGATTACACTTTTACCTTGTGCTGCCCGCATACGCCCTTGGCCTTAAGAAACACCGCATTGTTCTGGAGTTACTGCTTGGTTTTCCCAGTTTAAACTTAAGTATTATTGATGGTGGTTACTTATTTTTAATTAAAGCTTTTGTTTTGAGATTCTTTGTACCCTCTACCCAGTTTCATGCAGTGGTAACCTCTGGCACAGCTCCAGTACAGTGTCACACCCAGGATACTAACCTCGTTACAGTGGAGATTGGTAGCCTCCAAGCCGCAGGGATCTTCCTGGTGTCCTTTTACAGCTTCACACATGTCCCTCTGTAACGCCTGGCAAACACTTATCTGGTCTGCATTTCTATAATTTGGTCTGTTCAAGATGTGATATAAATGAAATCTTATAGTATGTAACCTTTGGGGTTGGATTTTTCACTCGGCGTAATTCCCTGGAACCTCATTGAGGTTGATGAGCGGATCAGTGGTTGTTCCTTTTTATTACTGAGTAGTAGTCCACGGGTGGACCACAGTTTGTTAATCATTCACCCACTGAAGGGCATCCGAATAGTTTCCAGCTTTTGGTGATCATGAATAAAGCTGCTGTAAACAATCCTGGGCAAGTTTCTGTGCGAACATGAATCTCCATTTCTCTGGGATAAATGCTGAAGAGTGTAATTGCCGGGGCATGTGCTAGTCGCATGCTTGGTTTTTTAAGAAACTGCCAAACCATTTTGTAGAGTGGCCGTAACGTTTTACATCCCACCCAACAGTACGATCCACTTTCTCCATATTCTCTCCAGCAGGTGGTATGGGCACTAATTTCTGTTGTAGCCGTCATGATAGGTGTGTAGGGCTCTCTGGTTGTGATTTCAGTGTGTTTCCCCGATGGCTAACGATGTTGAGTATCTTCTGTGTGCTTACTCGCCACTTGCATATCCTCTTGCGCTGTCAGGGGTGAGGACTCATTTCCAGGTGGTGCAGGAAACATCCTGGCTCTCTGCTTGGCCTTCTCTGGATACTCTGTTAGGCAAGTGCTGGAGCGCCTCGCTGCGGCCTGGGAGTGGGGTGGGCATGGTTTTTTCTTGTGGCGCTGGCTGGAGTAAGGTGGGTGTTACTGCTGTTGTTAATTTCTGTCTTGTCTGACTACCCCCTTCCTGGATCCTTGGCCTGGAAGAGCAGGCTTTTGTTGGGGCTTTCCACACACCCCCCAGTATCCCTCACGGTTTTCGACTGCTGCTTCTTTAGCTCCAAGTCTAGGGTATACCAGGTGAGAAGAAAACCCAGAGGGCCACCACTGTGTCATCCCTTGGGACAAGACCCTCGTCAGGCTGCCATCTTCTCTCTACCTTTCAGGATCTTCTTGTGTTGATTTTCTAATGCCCATGGTTTTCAGTTCTCAGTGAGAGGAGTGGGGAAAAGTACCTCCATGTCATCGGAATTTGGACCCGTGAAAAGTGAAGCGGGGTCCAGGCAGAATGTTGTGCCCCGCCCATCCCTGCTGGCTTGTCATAACCGTTGGAGCATCGTGGGCCCCGGACCTCACATTAATTACTCTTAAGCCCTTTTGGTTTGGCGTGTGGTTTCAATGTGACACAGTTTGCAGGACCTTGATCTTTTTGTCATTTAAACTGTCATTTATGAATGTGATCCACGTCCAGATCCCTGCATGTCCCAGTTCATGGTTAGAAATGGTTGGTCAGCACATGGCCATTTGGGTGCTGTGATTCAGCTTGATGTGAATTAGTGAACTGCCTTTGTCATTATCCTCCAGATCTTACTCCTCTACCTTCTATTTTGAACTCTTGGGAAACCTGGTCAGAGTGGGAGGGACAACTAGTCAGATGACTTAATGAGATGTTGATGTTGTCCTTGTGCTGATCCTCCAAGCCAGTCACCCTGCCAAAAAGGAAATGAGATGTGCCAGACATTGCTTGTACTGAGTGAACTTGGGAGAGCTCGTGGTGAGTGCCAGTTGCTTCCCTGCCTCCTGCCCACTGGCGCTGGTGTGAGGCACCACCGAGATGAGGAGAGGCTGGGGGATGGAGGTCCAGGGATCCGCCTGGAGCTGGCCTGCCTGGTGTCCTGGCCACATCAGCTCATTTGCTGTGGGATTGTGAGCAGGCCCCTCAGCTGGGTTCATCAGGTGGCAGAGAAGCTGAAGGGAGCAGATACCTGGAAACCACCCAGTGGATTGCCGAGACATTCTTTGCGCCTCGTCCATGTTAGCCAAACTGCCCCTTGTTCTATCAGCTGCCATGTGTGTGTGAGGCAGAGTCCACTCTCTTTTCCATTTGAGAAATCATGTCTGTCTGTCTCCAGTATATCTCCTGTTCAGCATGATTTCTCAGAGATCACTCCCTGCGGTTCAATAACCCCCAGGACATGGGAGGACGTTTTGTCTGGCTTGGCAACTCATTTGGAGTAGCAAGGTATTTTCTGTTTCTCTTGGAAGATCATGTACTTGAATCAAGAATAGAAGCAAAAGCTGTTCTTTCAAGTAGAATTTTAAATCCTTTTTTTTGGTCCCTAACATATAAATGTAAGACTTTATTCCTTTTTTTTTTTTTGAGATGGAGTCTCTCTCTGTGGCCCAGGCTGGAGTGCAGTGGCGCGATCTCGGCTCACTGCAAGCTCCACCTGCTGGGTTCACGCCATTCTCCTCCCTCAGCCTCCTCAGTAGCTGGGACTTACAGGTGCCTGCCACCACGCCCGGCTAATTTTTTTGTAGTTTTAGTAGAGACGGGGTTTCACCGTGTTAGCCAGGATGGTCTCAATCTCCTGACCTCGTGATCTGCCTGCCTCGGCCTCCCAAAGTGCCAGGATTACAGGCCTGAGCCACCGCGCCCGGCTGACTTTATTCTTTTTTAATAGCTCATTTTTGGATTGGTAACACATGCATGTGGTACAGAAATCTGAAGACTAAAAAGATATGAGGTGTTTCCCAGCCACTCAGAGGTCCCCTCAGTTAGAGGTGACTAATATTAGTGTTTTCTGTTTACCCATACTCTTCCTGCAGTTGGCTTTTGTCTATTAACAGTGTGTCTTAGAGGTCGTTCCATATAAGAACATGGAGAGTAGCTTCAGGCATTTTAGTGGCTGCATAGTTTTCTATTATATGAATGTACTGTCACTACTGCAGCCAGTCTCTACCAGCCTTATATTGATCAGTATTTGTTTGGTTTCAATTATTTTGTCTTTATAGTGAATAGCCGCCACAGATAACCTTGTATATATAGTACGTGATTTCTCATGTAGATACAGGAGAGGATAAATTTATAGAAGCATGGTTGAGGAGACACAGGTATATGTTTTCAAGTTTGATGGATTTTGCCAAATGGTTTCCATAGAGGTTGTATTAATTTTTGCCCCAATGTATGAGAGTCAGCAGACCATATTATCAAACATTTGATCTCTATGAATTTGGTAGGTTAAAAAATGGGATCTCCTAATTTTAATTTGCATTTGCCGTATGAGTAAGACAGCATTTTTTCATACGTTGAAGATCCATTTCTAACACTGTTTTTACATAGCTCTGCCAGACTCTCATGTTCGTGCTTCGTAGTTCATATTCATATTCATGTTTCCACCTTTCTCTCCCTGTCTTTTATACAGTTATTTTCTAATCAGATTTTGTACAAGAGTCTAGGCAGCTCTGCACACCTTTCTTTTGAGTTAAGTGTACACACTTACTCCAGTATATACACATATTCCAATGTGTAGGTTTCCATGTTTTTGAGAAATCCCAAGTTCTGTATCCTTTTTGACTGAGGTGCAACATTTACATGGAGGAGTGTACTCATTACAGACACACAGCTTGATGCATGTTCCCGACCACGGAGAACATTGCAGCCCCCGGAAACCCTCCTGTGTGCCTCTCCTGTCAAAGTAGCTGCTAGGAGAAGCTAGCATCTAATACCATAGATTAGTTATGTCTGTTTTTTTAACTTTATGTAATGCATAAGGAAATTACACAGAGTATATGTTGTCTTGTGTCAGGTTTATTTCTTTCGCTATTGTAAGATTCATTACATTATTGCTTGTCTTCCAATGTATGAATATACTACAGTGTATTCACTGTAGACCTGTTTAGAGTAGTGATGCTGCGAACATTCTTGTATGCCTTGATGAGGAAGGTATGCGTTCGCATTTCTGTGGGATGCGTGGGTGGAATTGCTGAGTCACAGGGTATATATGAGTTCAGCTGTCTTCTGAAGTAGTTGCACCAAGTTGCACTGTCACCAGCACTTGATATTGTCTGTTTCGGCTCAGCCGTTGTGAGAGATGCATCACCCTGTGGCTTTAATTTGTACTTCCCTGATGACTAATCAAATTGAGCACCAGGTCATGTGCTTTATTGGCCATTTGTGAAATAACTGTTCAAGTCTTTCGTCCATTTTAGTATTAGTTTGTCTGCTCTTTTCTTACTGATTTTTAAGTTCTGTTACCTTCAAGAGAATTCCAGCAAGTGTGTAAAAATTCAAATCTGTCTATGGCTGTTCTAGCCTGCCTCAGGATTCTGTGAGAAGTGGACCCACCGTTTTATCCACTTCTCCTCTGTGACATGACGTTTCTTTCTCCAGTCATCAGGCATCAAGATCTGAGGATATTTTCTCTCTCCAGTGTGTAGATTTCCATGCAGTCACCTCTGATCCTGTTCTGCTCCTTCTCTTGGTGGGACGTCCTGCAGCCTGGCCTTTTGAATGCCTGGGATATCATTCATCTGTCCTGTCGAGTTCAGTTTATTGTTTATTGCCCTACTTTTTTTTTTGAGACAGGGTCTCACTCTGTCACCGAGGCTGGAGTGCTGGAGTGAGTGCAAGGCGCAATCTTGGCTCACTGCAACCTCCGCCTCCCAGGTCCGAGTGATCCAACTCAACCGCCCAAGTAGCTGGGATTACAGGCGCGTGCCACCACGTCCAGCTGTTTTTTGTATTTTTAGTTAGAGATGGGGTTTCACCATGTTGGCCAGGGTGGTCTCGAACTCCTAACCTCTAGTGATCTACCTGCCTTGGCCTTCCAAAGTGCTGAGATTACAGGCGTGAGCCACTGCGCCCAGCCTTATTGCCCTGCTTCTGATTTGCAATTAACTTTTAAGTTGATTCAGGGGTGTGAACCATTTCTTACTTTATACATTTGCTTGAAAAATATGAGCCATCTTTTAGTCTCCAAAGTCTTTTCTTTGTGAAGGCTGGATTTTGGAGATAGTTTCAGCTTTTTTGCACCATTCTTTGGTTGCCGGTAGTTATGATACTGGCTGCAGTCCAGGCATAGGGACACTCTTAGTATTCCTTAGAGCTTCACCCTGCACCCTGCCACCGGCCCTGGTGGGCAGGGTGAAGAGCCAGGAAGGCATAGCCTGAAGGCCCGTGTCTAGCCTCCACTTTCTTGCCTGGGTCCTTCCTACTCACGATGTCTCCCAAATCAAGGGATTGAATGGGAGGTGCTGCTGAGAACATCCCCCAGAATCAGCCTCCCGAAGAGACTTACCCTCCCTTACCAGGGGTTGGGCTGTGGCTGGTGTTAGGGGAGCAGGAGGAGGAGCAGGCAGGCCCTTGCCTGAGGGGCGCCTTCTGGCTGGTGTTGGGGCTGGAGCTCGCCAGGACAGGTGTGCCGAGAAGATGGAGGCATGGCATGGAAGTGTGAGTCATGGCAAGTCTCCTGTGTGCAGCTGGGGACTGACAGAGAGAAGGCAGGCCCAGTCGTGTCTCCTCTGTGGGCAGCTAAGAAAGATGGATTCTGACTGACTTGGTGGGACTCTTCTGTGACATTCTTGTGGTTTGGGAGGGTGGACCATTGACACCAGAGCAGTCTCAAGAAAGACGCCCACATGGGAAAGGGGTCTCAGCAGTGTCAAATGATGACATCAAAGCTGAGGGCTTCGAGCCCGGGGTAGCACTGATAGTGACAGTGCCCAGAACATTCTGAGGTTGCACCAACTGGCACCTCACAACAACAAGGCTAGGATGCGACACTGCTCTTAATAGCCCCAGTTTTCAGATAGGGCAGTGGAGGCACAGGGCAGAGAAGCACCTGCTTTAAACAACTAGCAAGGGCTTCAGACTCAGGGAGTGTGCCAGGCCCTGTGCACACTTCGTCCTGTTCAGCCCCACCACAGCCCTGCAGGGTGCTTCTAGCATCACCTTTCTTGACGAGAAGCAAAGAGGGTCTGCCCCCATTTCCCAAATTTATCAGTTGCCAGGTGGGATTCAGATCTGGGTCTGTCTCAGGCTTCTTCACAACAGAACAGGCACAAATAAGAGGTTTTTTGTTTTGTTTTGTTTTGTGTTTTCCTTAGAAGCCAAAATCCAGGTTCTCTGACATTTATCTATTGCTCAGTGTTTATTGTCTGTGAACAGTAGCACAGGGGAAGGCAGTGATGCCTTGGTCACTTGTATCATTAACTCACTGTCTTTAAACCTAATGCTTTTGTCTGTAATTTGCTGCCTACTAGTGCCCAATATCCACAAAGCAATTCTAGTAAACCCTCTCCTTCAGCGTGTGGGTCAGGTGGGCCCAAAGATTCATCTTCTCAAACGCTGTGGCTGAGTTCTGGAGCAAAGTTGACACTTCAGCTCGTAAAGGCTGCCGCAGGAGTAGTAGACTCAGGACCTAGAACATCTCATTGTTGTCTTCTATAAATATCCTGTTGCATGACTCCTAATATAATCCTTGAGTTATGCAAAGTAAGGTATGTTATCTTTCTCTTACTGTATTTATGCTGACAAAATGTTCAAATATTAAAACTCACCCAGAGTGAACAGTTAGGGACATGTGCTCAGACTTGATAGGTAGACAGGGACGATGCCGATGACTGATGCACTCGCCTTGGCCTTGCAGCTCCCAGTCTCCCATGACCGACCCTGAGTGGTTGTCCAGAGACCCCCCCGAGTCCCACTCTCAGGGCCCACTTTGTCGTCTTCATGGCCGAGTCAGTGTGGGAAATGGTTATCTGCCTGCCTGTCCCCACTGTGAGTTCTGTGAGGGGAGGAACTTTGCTCACCATGTTCTTAGAATCCCCAGTCTAGAGGAGACATCTGGCAAGCAGCTGTGGAGCCAGGGGTTATCCTCTGGAGGGAGAGGGGTCGTTTGTGGTGCTCTCGAAGCTTGAACAGCAGCAGGGCAGAAGGCAGATGGCCCCTCCAGGCCTACCTTTGCTGTCTCTCCTTCGCCCTCACTCTCTCCCAGCTCTGCTGCTTCCCACACCCAGCCTGGCCCCAGGTGTTCTCCCATCAACCCAGGATATGTGGAGGAAGACGCGAACCATGCACTGGCGACCCAGTTCCATTTATCCCCTCTGCGATGAAACTTAGTCGCTGGAGAATCTCCCTATAAAGTACTTTCTACGTTTTCTGAGGCAGAAACATGGTCATTTAATAATTTAAATTGGGTATTCCTAAATTGGGTCTTCTTAATGTAAATTGAAGCTATGAGATGTGTCAAAATCTAAAAGTTAAATAACATATTTTGTTGGTGAATCCATGGGGAAGCAAGCATTTTCCTAACACTGTTGGTGAGAATGCAAAATGGTACAACCCCTGTGGGGATAATTTGACAATAGCTAGCAACATTACATGTGCATTTACTCTTTGTCAGGGCAATTCTGCTTCTAGGAATTTACCCCAGAGATAGGTTGGTAAAAACAGGAAAAGATCCTTGTGGAGATAATTCATGGCAACACTATGAGAAATAGCAAAGAATTTTAAACAGCACGAAATTCCCATTCATAGGGCGCTGGCTGAGTCCTATAAAGTGGAGTACTGTGCGACTGTTGAAAGAATGAGGAAGCCCTGGATACTGCTGAGGAGTGATGTCCGGGATATGTAATTAAGTGGAAAGGCAAAGGTGGAGAAAAGTGTCCCTGCTACTGTTGACAAAGGGGACAATATGATATACATGTTTGCATGTATCTTAAAAATGGAAGGAGAAACCATACTTGCTCTTTCTCTCTTTTTTAGTAAAGCAACCTATGGGAACCAGGGTAGAGGGGAGAGATATAAAAGCTAGATTTCTGAATCTACCTTGTTTGTGGATTTGACTTTGGAACTCCATCGGTATAATATAATCATTATAAAACAAAATAAAGGAAAAGGTTACAACCCTTGAAAATTTTGATATACACTATCAGTTTTTTCTCTAAAAAGTTTATATCCTGTTTACCTCCTGTCAGTACTTGAGGAGAATTCTTTTCCCCCACATGTTTGTCAGTACTGGATAGTAATCTTTTAAAACTTTGCCAATCCCATGGGCGAAAAATAGATTGCTATTTTCATTTGCATTCTCTGATGACTAGAGTGATTAAGCAGCTTTTTACTTGCTTATTATCCATTTTTTATTTCTTCTGTGAGGAAGTCCAAGCTAGAGCAATCAAACAACAACAACAACAAAAAAGAAGTAAAGGGCATCCAAATTGGAAAGGAAGAAGTCAAATTATCCTTGTTTGCAGATGATGTGATCTTATATTTGGAAAAACCTAAAGACCCCACCAAAAAACCTATTAAAACTGATAAATTCAGTAGAGTTGCAGGATCCAAAATCAATGTGCAAAATTCAGTAGCATTTCTATATGTACCAACAGTGCTCAATCTGGAAAAGAAATCAAGAAAGTAATCCCATTTACAGTAGTTACAAATAAAATACAGTACCTAGGAATTAACTAAAGAAGTGAGAGATTTCTACAATGAAAACTACAAAACATTGATGCAAGAAATGGAAGAGAACACACAAAAAATGGAAAGATACTCCGTGTTCATGGACTGCAACAATCAACAGTGTGAAAATGTTCATGTTACCCAAAGCAATGTACAGATTCAGTACAATTCCTATTAAAATACCAAGGACATTCTTCACAGAAATGGAAAAAATAATTCTAAATTTATACAGATCCAGAATAGCCAAAAGACCCAGAATAGCCAAAATTATCCTGATGAAAAATTGGAGGAATCACATTTTCTGACTTCAAATTATACTACAGAGCTATACTAACCCAAACAGCACGGTTCTGGCATAAAAATAGACACAGAACAATGGAACAGAATAGAGAACCCAGAAATAAATTCATACATACACAGTGAACACGTTTTTGACAAACGTACCAAGAACATATACTGAGGAAAGCACAGTCTCTTCAATAAATGGTGCTGGGAAAACTGGTTATCCATATGCAGAAGAATGAAACTAGACTCCTGTTTCTTGCCATATACAAACATCAAATCAAAATGGATTAAAGACTTTAAGACCTCAAACTATGAAATTATGGAAAGAAAACATTGGGGAAACTTTCCAGCACGTTGGACTGGGCAGAGGTTTCTTGAGTAATTTTCACAAGCACAGGCAACCAAAGCAAAAAGTGGACAAATGGTTAAAGCTCCTGCATAGCAAAGGAAACAGTGAAAAAAGCTCCTGTTTTTAACAGGTTAAAAAGTTCCTGCACAGCAAAGGAAACAATCAACAAAGTGAAGAGACAGCCCACAGAATGGGAGAAAATACTTGCAAACTGCCGGGCACGGTGGCTTACGCCTGTAATCTTAGCACTTTGGGAGGCCAAGGTGGGCGGATCACAAGGTCAGGAGATCGTGACCATCCTGGCTAACACGGTGAAACCTTGTCTCTACTAAAAATACAAAAGATTAACCGGGCGTGATGGCGGGCGTCTGTAGTCCCAACTACTCGGGAGGCTGAGGCAGGAGAATGATGTGAACCCAGCAGGTGGAGCTTGCAGTGAACCAAGATTGCACCATTGCACTCCAGCCTGGGTGACAGAGTGAGACTCTGTCTCAAACAAACAAACAAACAGAACAAAAAGAAATTGCAAACAAACAGAACAAAAAGAAATTGCAAACTATTCCTCTGACAAGGGATTATAACCAGAATAAATCGGGAGCTCAAATAATTCAAAAGGGAAAAATCTAATCATCCAGTTAAAAAATAGGCAAAATAGACATTTCTCAAAGGAGGACATACATATGGCAAGTAGTATGTGAAAAAGTGCTCAATATCATTGATCATCAGAGAAATGCAAATAAAAATGACAATGAGATAACGTCTTACCCCAGTTACAATGACTTTTATCCAAAAGACAGGCAATAACAAATGCTGGCGAGGATGTGGAGAAAAGGGAACTCGCGTACATTGTTGGTAGGATTGTAAATTAGTACAACCACTGTGGAGAACAGTTTGGAGGTTCCTCAAAAAACTAAAAATACAACTACCATGCGATCCAGCAATCCCACTGCTAGGTGTATACCAAAAAGAAAGGAAATCAGTGTATGAAGAGATGTCTGCACTCCCGTGATGACAGCAGCACTATTCGCAGTAGCTAAGGTTTGGAAGCAACCTAAGTGTTCATCAGCAGACAAGTGGATAAAGAAAATGTGGTGCATATACACAGGGAGTACTATTCGACCATAAAAAAGAATGAGATCCTGTCATTTGCAACAACAGGAGGACACTTATGTTAAGTAAAATAAGCCAAGCACAGAAAGACAAACTTCACATGTTCTCACTTATTTGTGGGAGCTAAAAAAAAAAAAAAAAAAATGAACACAGTTGAACTCCTGGAGATAGGCAGTAGATTGATGGTTCCCAGAGGCTGGGAAGGGTAGTGGGGCTGGGGGATGGTTAATAGGTACAAAAATATAGTTAGAATAAACAAGGTCTAGTATTTGATAGCACAACGGGGTGACAACAGTTAATAATTTGCTGTACATTTAAAAATAACTCAGTATACGTGGATAGTTTATAATACAGAGAAAGGATAAATCCTTGAGGCAACGGATACCCCATTTACTCTGTGCCTGTATTAGAGTGTCTCGTATGCACCATAAATACAAATACCTACCATGTACCCCCCCCCACAAAAAAGAATGTTGATGTATTTCTTTTGTAAAATGCAATTTCATAGCCTTTTTTATATCAGGAAGATTTTTTCCTACTGATTACAACCCTTTATATGTTATGGATATCATTTTCATTTGTTAATTATTACCAGGTCACAACTTTAGTTCTAGTCAAGTTGTTCAGGTCCTGCCTAGTCTGATACTGAGGTTTTTCTACAAGAACATTTATATGTGATGCATGCTCATGGTATTCTAGACTTACATCTGAGCAGACTTCCCCAACTGTTCAAATGCTGGACATCACTGTGGGCTCCCTGAAGCAGCAGCAACTGTGTCTTCGACTGTTCGAAAGACACAGTTGTTACTTCTTTTTTTATTTCCTAGGGCTTACTACTGTGTCTAAGTAGTAAGCAATTATAAATGTCCACTTAAGTTGATTGCTGATGAACATATGAAAACTAAATTTCACTGTCTTTTTGGTTTGAGATCGTTCTTATTTTTAATTTTTAGTGATCCTTGATAACCATTTTTGTTTCCGGTTCAGGGTGAATACGTGAATGAAATATTAATTTTTATGTCTATGTGAGGTCGGTTTTAAGAAAGCATTCATAGCTATCAGCACTTGCCTTTTGTTCATGGATCTGTTGAACCTGTTTCTTTCTCTAGGTCATAACTCCATGCAGGAAGCTCATCTTGTGTGCTGATAACAGAAAAGAAATGGAAGATTGGATTGCAGCGTTAAAGACTGTGCAGAACAGGGAGCACTTTGAGGTTAAAAAAGAAAATACCCTTCTCCAAATGCCTCCTGTTGCCTCCCTCACCCCAGTGTCTGCTGTCTAAGTGTCTCCCACCTGCGGACCCACAGTCTTGAGCTCACATTCTCAGCGTGTTCCTTATACAATTAAAGCTTATTGCTTGTCCTCTCGGCAGACCTGTCCTTTATAAACCTTCCTTCTCTCCTCTCTTGGATACTTTGTTTAATCTTGTCCAAGTTACTGCATTTAACAATTTAAAAGAGAAGTCTTACCTTTGCCGTCTTGGTTTCGTTCTTCCAGCCCACCCAGTACAGCATGGACCACTTCTCAGGGATGCACAATTGGTACGCCTGTTCCCATGCGAGGCCGACCTACTGCAATGTGTGCCGTGAGGCTCTGTCTGGGGTCACGTCGCACGGGCTGTCCTGTGAGGGTACGGATGTGCATTTGTTATTCTGTCAGGAAAGGTGGCCTTGGAAATCCAAATCCAGTCACCATAAATAAGCCATTGTCACCCATGTGGTCAGGCAAGGGCACAGTGATTTCTGTGATGCCATTCTTCTTTATTTTACCTGCCGAAGAGTCCTTGATAAATCATGTTTTTATAGTGCTCAAACAGTGAAAAGAAGGGAAGTGGTGGGTGGCAAAAGGAGAAACAGGGGAAGCCTAGAGCACACAGGGAAAGACACCGAAGGAACAGTGGTCGGCCCCCGTGTCTCACACTCCACAGCTGGGGAGACAGGGCTGTGCATATATGGACTGAAAGTGCGTTACAGACTTAGAGGTCAGGGCTGCAGGGTTTGGGCATGGGCATCCAGTCTGGTGGCAAAAGCAGTGGGCTAGAGCAGGGCTTGTTAGCTGTGGCCTGGACCACACCCTGCCTCTGCCTGTTTTTGTACAGCTCCCACGCTTCAGACTGGCTTTTAAATTTTTAAATGATTGGAAAAACTCAAAAGAAGAATCATATTTTGTGACACATGAAAATTACATGAAATTCAAATTTGTGTCCACAAAAAAATACTGTCTCTGACTGCTTTTGTGCTACACAATAGAGTTGAATAGTGGTGATGGAAGCTGGTTACGACCTGCAGTCTCCACTGCTCACTCTCTGGCCTGTTACAGAAAGCATACTGATCTCCAGCTTTCCCTGCCGGCGCCGGTCCCACCGCCATCAGCCTCTAAGCGTATCACAGTAGTTCACTTATAAAATGGGAGTGCCATTGATTCCTTCCTTGACTTTTCTGGAGCTGGACAGTTCTCACAACACTGCTCAGCATGGGAAGCTCCTGGCACAGACACAGCTTGTAGGCTCATGTGTCCCTTCTCTCACAGTGTGCAAATTTAAGGCCCACAAGCGCTGTGCTGTGCGTGCAACCAATAACTGTAAGTGGACCACGCTGGCCTCGATCGGGAAGGACATCATTGAAGATGCAGATGGGGTATGTTAAGAAATACCACCCGTGGGTCCCTGAGCCAGGGCCCCCCACCTGCACGGCCCCTTGCAAGCCTCCTCCCTTCCCTCCCCACCTCTGTTTCATTTGAGACGGTCACACTGGCATTGGGTGTCACAGTGGAAAGCATATGCGGTCTCTGTGTGGTTGTCACACCCCCGAGCTCCATCCTGTCCCTGTGGGTCTTGTTTGCACCTCCGACAGCTGCGTGGGTAGATTGTGCTTCACAGGCCCTGCCATCCCTGCCCTCACTGACCATCAGGGAAGGAGCTTGTGCTGGGAAGAATGCCTTGGCTGAGTTCACAACGAGCGTTTCCGTCTGAGGGCTCCTGGCTGCCCTTGACGTGGAGCCTTGGGAGCGTCCCTAGCGCGTGCCTGTTTGGTTGCAGATCGCAATGCCCCACCAGTGGTTGGAAGGAAACCTACCTGTGAGCGCCAAGTGCACTGTGTGCGACAAGACCTGTGGCAGCGTGCTGCGCCTGCAGGACTGGCGCTGCCTCTGGTGCAAGGCCATGGTGAGTGTGGGCCCCACGCCCGGGCTGGAGGGGAGGGCCTGCTCCCTACGGTGCCCATGCGGGCCTTGTGGCTCCACATGATCTGCTGGATCCTGGCAAAATCATCCCAGAGGCCCCTCCAGCTGAGATTGGGTTTTTGAAGTGTTGAGTCATTCTTCTTAGCTGTGTTTTTGGGGTATTTCTTCCTGTTGAATTTATTCCTGCCTTTTGACACATGCAGATATGTATTGTTATGACAGATGTCACCCTGCATCATGCGGCAGGCACTGTAGCCGGGTTGTGAGGGGTCACCTGGGATAGTTGAGCTGGCCGCCTCTGTGGTGTGGAAGCAGGAAGGATGTAGAGGGCCTTCGGAGCGCGTCGGCTCTGGGCAGTGTTTCCAGTGAGCCCAGCCATGTGGAAGGGGTGTAGCCCACATGGCCTCCTGCCAGGTCCTGAGTCTCATCGTTGCTCTAGGTGGTGAGATGTGCTTCTGGGAAAGACTCAGGGAGCCTCCATGTGCTTGCTTCTGAGTTGGTCATTGTGAAGTGGCTGCTGCAGTCACTTGCCTAGCACATCTGGCTGCCAGGAGGAAACCAAGACACAGGGGACACATAGAGGCACGTGGCCCCAGGAGCCCTCACCGTCGTCCTGAAAGTTTGAGGTAGCTGTGGTTGAAGGGCCAGAGAGTTGGGTACAGGGCTGTAGCTCACACGATGTGAACCATGACTGGCTCCTGCCCGGTGTTTCTGTGTTATGCCTTCTCAAGTGCAAAGCCAGGGCCCGGGACCCCGATGGGAGCAGGCCAGCCCAGCTCTGAAATCGCCCGTCTCCCCCGGGGCCAGCTCATCAGCTACAGGGCAGGAGGATTTCTGGTGTGTGTGAAGGATGCCAGTGACCCTTGGTGATGCGGGGACTCTTGTTTCAGGTTCACACATCGTGTAAAGAATCCTTGCTGACCAAGTGCCCCCTTGGCCTATGCAAAGTGTCAGTCATCCCACCCACGGCTCTCAACAGCATCGACTCTGATGGTGGGTACCACACATGCCCATCCTTCTCATGCACGCCCACATGCTTCCTTCTCCACGCACTTTCTCCTCTCCAGCTCTGGAGTTGGTTGTCTTGGTGAGATCTCAGCAAGAGGTCAGGCACAGCTGTGGGGGCTACTGGAGGAGTTGCACAGAGTGGCACACGGTGCCCTGATTCTGTGGCATTGCCCTTAGACGGGACTGAGACCCAAGCCAGGTGCTTGATGTGGAGGTGATGCTATTGAGTGGCACCCAGGTCTGTGGCCTTCTCCGTCGTGAGCCGTTGAAGCTGTGCTCCATCTCTGCCTAGCACTTGCTGACACACTGGCTTGGCAGCTGTTGTCATGTCTGACTGGGACATTGTGGCACCTGTTGACAAGTACTGGTGGAAGGAGGGATGTGGGGTCCATGGCTGAGAGGAGATCAGGAAGAGAAGAGCAGCAAGGTGGCAGTTGGACGCCTTGTGAATGTGAGATCAGATGGATGGGGCTCCCGGCCTCACACATGGGGAGCGGCTGTGGGGACTGTTCACTGACCTCCTCCTGAGTCATAGGTGTGCGTGTGTCAGGTGTGTGTCCTTGGAGGGGTCTGCTGCTGCTGATTCCATCGGTGGTGCCCCCAGCGTCTTCTGTGGCCTACATGTTTTCTTCTGTTCATTCTCGCGTCCAGGGTTCTGGAAGGCCAGCTGTCCTCCGTCTTGCACAAGCCCACTGTTGGTCTTCGTCAATTCAAAAAGTGGGGACAACCAGGGTGTGAAGTTCCTCAGAAGATTCAAACAGCTGCTAAATCCCGCCCAGGTCTTCGACCTCATGAACGGAGGCCCACACCTCGGGTAGGAAGCTTGTAAAATATATCTTTCTTGGAGTTTTAAAAATTGTGTAGGTGGTGTGTGCTTGTTAGGAAAAAAAAAAAAAGATTAAAGACACAAAGTTTTAAATAGGAAAGAAAAGTTAAACTACTTCCTCCCCAAATTGCACTTGCAGAGGTGCCCACTCTTAATAGAGGTGCATGGCCTTCCAACTTGGAACATAGCGTGTGTGCACACGTACGTACACATGCATACACCCATGTACACACACCCATGCACATGCATCTTTTGAGCCAGTCAGGATTCTTCTTTACCTGCCATTGCACAAATGCCTTCTGCGTGTGTCTGCACACAACGTTGTGGGTATATTTTCTTTCTTTTATTTTTTCTTTCTGTCTGTCTGTCTATCTATCTATCTATCTATCTATCTATCTATCTATCTAGTCCATGGGTGTGTTTTCCTGGCATGCCACGTTCTTTGTAACAGCTGCCCAGCATTGAGAAAGAAGCTGTCCTGCAGCGAGGCCAGGAGCAGTGTTTGCTGAGAGGCGCGGGAGGCTGCTCGGTGTGCAGGTGCTGCAAAGCAGGAACACGCGAGGGCGACGTTGGGCCAGAGTGATTCCCCTGTTCAGCAGCAGCACAGAGATTAGGCTTGCTGGAGAGCCAGTGTGTGTTATTTGTAGTTTTGTACTTTTCATAAGTTTGTAGAAAACATTTGCTTTTGTGAATTTTGCCATTTCAATGAATTTCTTCTTCCTTTGGAAGCATCAGCTCCAGGTCAGAGCTCTGAGAGGACTTGCTAGCACTTCCAGAGATTGTCCAGGATACCCGAAGTGGGAAGTGCCTGCAGAACCTGTGGTCTGGCCTGTGTTTTTCTGGGAGGAGTCAGGGGGGTCTGTGTATTTATGAGCCAGGGGCTACTCTTATGTGAACCTCGGCCAGTTCCCTGCGTGTCCTTGGCGTACGTGCCAGGGTAAGAGGAACATGCTGCTCATCGTTGGTCCTCTGGGTGTCTTCTGTGTTGCTCGTCCCCACTCACAGCCAGGCACAGTTGGAGGGCAGTCACAGATGGCAGCACTCCAGCCTGCTTCCGCAAAGGCAGTACTCCCACATTTTCTGTAGAAAGACTTATCTGAGTGGTGGAGGACTGCAATCACTAGTAGGCTGATCAACGTTATTTTAATTTTATTTTTAATTTTATATTTTTTGAGACAGGGTCTTGCCAGTTTGCCCAGGCTGACTGCACTGGTGCAATCCTGGCTCACTACAGCTCCTGGGCTCAAACCAGCCTCCTGCCTTAGCCTCCTGAGTAGCTGGGACTGCAGGTGTGCTGATTTTTTTTTTTAATGTTTTGTTGAGCATCACAAAAGTTTTAAAACGTTTTGTAGAGTGGCCTCACTGTGTGGTCCTGGTTAGTTTCAAACTCCTGGACGCAAGTGATCCTCCTTCCTCGACCTCTCAAAGTGTTGGATTACACTGTGCCTGGCAAAGAAATAATTTTAGTTAAAAAGTGGGGAAAGTGGAGGTATAATACATCTGTTATCACAGTGCACCGAGTAGGCTGAGGTTATTATTAAACATGGTACGGGGGTGTTGGAGGAAGGCTTTGAAATGGCTGTGGCAGAGCAGGCTACACAGCTGATCTCGAGAATCACAAAATATTAATTTTGGTGTGCAAGCAAAACCCCATGATTCGTAGTGGGAGTTCAGTATGAGATGGGATGATTTAGGAAGCCCCCACAGCGGCGTAAGGGAGTTGAGTCAGTCATTTCCCGTTTCTGGGAGCAGCTCATCTCACACAGCTCACAGCAGAATCTGGAGCTACTGCTTCATGTTCCAGTTCCCGGCCTTGACCTGTCACCTCTTCTCCCAAGAGCAAGGGGCCTTACAGGTGTCAGTGTTCTGTGTGGAGCCTGGGCTTGGTGCCACATCACCTACGCCTGCCTGTCTTCTGAACGTTCATTCTGGGTCGGACACTGAGCTCGAGGCAGGGTGCGCAGGTCAGCCAGGCCAGGAGTGCAGATGCAGGGAATGGGTAGGAGTACACGCAGGGTCCCCCGGCACTTCAATGGGGTGATGCAACTTCTCTGGGAACCTGGGGGGCAGGGGTCTCAAGTCACACTGGGCGTTCTTCCACGTCTCCCCGAGCTGGCATCTGAGGAGCTCTAGTGTTCTGATGTCTACGGGGAGGCTTCTGGGCCGAGGGCACTGCTTGTGCAGCGGTGAGGCAAGAGGGAACACTGCGAGGCCAGACCGGGGGCAGCAGCAGAAAGGTGGCACCTGCCATTGGGGAGGGCTTCGGGTGCTGGCCAAGAGGTTCGGCTCTTTCCTGCAAACGAGGGGCAACCTCATAAAGCAAGGCCCATGGCCAGGCTCGTGTTTTAGAAAGATCTTGGAACTCATGTGGGGAGCTTTCAGGAAGGGTGTCATAGTGACTGATTCGTCTGTGGGACTCTGCGAGAGCACGGTGGTGACCTGAGCTGGTACCTGGGTTGGGTGTGGAGGAGAGGCTACCAGGAGGGGCTGGGTCGGCTACAGGCTGAGAGGAGGAGGGTCTCGCCTCTCGACTGGGTTGGTGGTTGTGCTACCATTCTCTGAGTAGGGATGTGTCCTGTTAGAGGTGTCCTAGGATACCAGGGTGGTGTGTTCTGGAGGACAGGTACAAGTGTCGGCTTTCAGGAGTTGCCTGAGGGCTGTTGATCCAGAGTCATCTGTGTGATTCTTGAAACAAACTGGACGTGGTCACATAGGAAGAGGATGAGGAGTGAGCAGAAGCGGCAGTGGTGTCCTGAGTAGGGACGCTGCTAGGCACGGGCAGGTTGACAGGGGGAGCCCAGGAAGGAAGCCGAGGAGTTAGGAGGGTAGGAGGCATGGGTCATGTCACTGGAGGACTGAGTGGGCCCAGGCATATGTGCTGCAGTGGGGACACGTAGCCCGCAGGCAGGGCAGGCAGCCTGGGGCTCCAGGGTGACTAGAACAAGGGCCAGGGTGGAAGCCAGACTGCGGCCCAGGGCCAGGGAGTGCCAAGGCTGAGGGTGTAGGGTGGTGCAGGCAGCCCAGAGGGCATGCTGGGAAGGCTGGCAGGAGCCACACGTGGATGAGGCAGGGACAGTGACGCAGGGTGGGCACACATGGGCAGGGGCCACGGAAGGCTGTGCCTATGAGCCTGGCAGGGGATGCAGTTTTGGCCCACCACTGAGCCTGTGGTGTCTGCAGAGGGTGCAGTGGCTCACCAAACTGAGTGGTCTTCTCGCTGGGTGGGGCATGGCCCTGGTGGGAGCAGTTGGTTGGACCCGAGTGCTGCTGTTGTCCCCTTGACAAAGTGGACCCTGAGTGGAGGGGTGTGCAGGCGGCTTGTGTCACGTGGCAGGACCTGTGTGTGCTCTGTCTCTGGTGCAGGTCAGCCATGAGGAGCATAGGTGGCGCCTCAGCCCCCTGTTGACAAGCCTGTCATTTGTCCTGTGGAATGAGCGTCATTTCACGGCCGTTCTCTTTTCTCTGCAGCTTACGGTTATTCCAGAAGTTTGACACGTTCCGGATTCTGGTTTGTGGTGGGGATGGAAGTGTTGGCTGGGTCCTCTCTGAAATCGACAGCCTCAACCTTCATAAACAGGTACCTGTACGGGAGGGAGCCCAGCCAGGAGCAGAGAGGGTGCGGAGGTTAGAGGGAAATCACGCAGTCTCAGCTCCTGTTCATCTCGGAGTACCTGTTCTCAGGCCAGAAACCATCGATGGTTTTGGGGAGTGTGCAGTTTGGTGGCCAAGGCAGAGAGGGGAGAGCCCAGGCCACCCCCTGGCATCGTGGAGGCCCGGGGGCTCAGACCATGATGTATGAGGGGGACCTGAAGGGAGCTACGAAAAGAATTGCTGACAAAGGACCCATGTGGGGAGCAGGACTGGGTGGGGCTGTTGCTTTACTGGGTAATTTTTGACTTGAGGCCTCTTGCTTGTGAGAAGGGGACGGCAGTATACTTGAATTTCTCAAGTCAGACTCATGGTTCATTGGACTTAGTTTTTGTATTAAAATAAAAATAGATTTTCCTGATTGTATATAAAAGTGTTCATATATTCGTTGAATTTCCACACCTAGCCATGGCCTCCGCAGGTGATCAGCCAGTACCAGCATTTTGCTGTCTGTGGCCTCTCTCGATCACAGCACATAAAATGCACAATGCGGTCGTAATTTAAACGGGCTGTTCTGTTACTGCTTTGTGTTGTTGTTGTTGTTGTTTGTTTTTGTTTTTTTGAGGTGGAGTCTTGCTCTGTCGCCAGGCTGGAGTGCAGTGGCGCGATCTTGGCTCACTGCAACCTCTGCCTCCCCAGTTCAAGTGATTCTCCTACCTCAGCCTCCCAAATAGCTGGCACTACAGGTGCACACTACCACGCCCAGCTAATTTTTGTATTTTTAGTAGAGACAGGGTTTCTCCATGTTGGCCAGGATGGTCTCGATCTCTTGACCTCGTGAGCTGCCCACCTCGGCCTCCCAAAGTGCTGGGATTACAGGCGTGAGCCACTGCGCCCGGCCTGTTACTGCTTTTTAAAAATCACTGATTAAGATGTTGCCCACACCTTCTGCCTGTGTCTGTAAGTAGGCATCCTTGTGTCGTTTTCCACTGGGCACACCGGAGAGCCCTGGGCCAGCTCACCTCTGTGTGTGAGCACGGAGATCACTTCCCAGGGCTCTCCTCTCTGGGCGCACCCAAACTTAAGTATTGAAATGTGGGGACAAACTGCCTTTCCTCAGGGCTGTGCCAGCTTCCGTGCCTGATGCCTCTTAAAGCTGTCCTTTCCCGTGCACCATCCAAGCTGTTCATCTCTTTAGTTTTTGTCCAGCTCAGTATTCCAAAAAATGTCGGATCTTTACTTAATTCCTGGTGAAGTTGAAGCCTCCTCAGTTGGTTATGAAGTTTTAAATAAATCAACCTGTTCATGTATTTTTGCCTCATTTCCTCTTTGAATATTCACCTTTTTTCCTTTAAAAATGGATGTGTGAGGATTATTGTTATATTAACTTCTTATCTACCACTGCAGATATTTTTTTCCCAGTTTGTCGTTTGTCAGTTCAACATCCTTTTTGGGGGGTGGTCTTTTCTTTCATGATTTTAGTCAACGTCTGTCATATTTGTAGCTGTCTACACCCCCCAAGATTAGGAAGATTTGCATCTGTATTTTCTTACGTTTATTATGGCCCCATTTTTAAAAAAGTCAGACTTCTGTGTGACGTGGATGTATTTTTCAGTGATTCTGCAGTCCCTACCCAGCCCTGCTCACTTGGTAGTATTCCCAGGTGGGTGGACTTTGACAGCCTGGGCCAGGAGGCCAGCGGCTTGGGAGGAGAAGTGGTGCCGCCTGCTGGTGGATTAGCATAGACTACTCTAATTTTTGATTTTGTGTATTATTTGCAAGTTCACTGTCACTAGTGAGGAAGACAGTGGAACCTTGTGGCTAGTTTTCATACGTTCAGCCAAGGTCAGCACACGTTTCTCTCCCCTGCTTCTCTTTGGCGCCTGTTGCGGCGGCCATGCCCTCGCTGGGCCCCTGCTGCCTTGGGGTTTCTCGTCTTCCTGGCTGCTACTGCTCCATGGTGGCCTCTCCGTCCGTCCCTTTACCTTAACGCTGTGTCTGCAGAGCCTTGCTGGAGCCTCTCCTCCTTCACTTTTGGAACGCTCAGCGACTAGCAGGGCTTCTGCTGTCATCTCTGTCCTGGGGACATCTCTGGATGCCTTGGGCCTTGGGCCTCTCTGGATGTCTCCTAGTGCTGCGAGTTTCCAACACTACACCATGTTCAGCGCGTGCCCCACATTCCTTTCCTTCGAGTCTGAAAACATCCCTCTAGATGTCTGAGCCAGGAAATTGGACAGTTGTTCTTGGTTCCTCCGTCTCTTCCTCCTGCCTGTTTCTCACTAATTGTGGCCTCAGTCCTGCCATCCACAGTACCCTGGCCTCTGTCCATCTGCAGCTCACCCAGGCAACCTTTCCTGGGGCACTTCTGCCTGTGCATCCCCCAAGCACGATGCTTCTGGGAAAAGTCCAGACCTTTAAGAGTTTGCCAGAGTCCCAGCTTTGCCTCCTGCTTGTTCCTCTGCCTGTCTGCCTTCTGTTTCCTCACTGTCCTTCTCTTCACTGAGCTCTGCCTTGCCCTTCCAGTGTAGTGCCTCCCTGCCTGGAGCACCATCTATGCCTGCTGTGCGCTGCTTTCCTTTTCCTTTAAGGCTCCAGGAAGCCCCCGCGGAGTCCTTAGCCCCTCTGGGCACTCTTCAGCGCTGGGTTCTCTCCATCTAGTATGTTTGCTCCGGTGTCGTGGCCTGCTTGCTCCTGCCTCCCCACTGCCAGATGTCCCCTTGGTGAGGCAGGACCTCCTCTGGTGTTTGCTGTCCCCACAGGACAGGGCCTCAAGCATGGTCACTTGCACCTGGTGAGCAGAGGGCTGTACGGTGCTGTAGGCTGGAGCATGGCAGGATTCCTGCCTCAAGGACAGTAACGCCTCCCCACACTGCACCGCAGGCGCCCTGGTCACTGCATTGTCAGAGTCAGAGGCTGGTGAACTCTGGGCAGTGGGCGTTTCAGGAGGCCTCCTAAGCAATGAAGTGGTGTAGTGGGACCTCATCGGAGCTCTGGGATGGGAATCCAGGTAGAGGGTGAGGCCTGAGCAATGGATGAGGTGTCTTCACGGAACAGCAGGCAGGTGGGCAGAGGCTGAGCTCTGGCAAGGCTTCAGGGTGGCGTCCAGACTGAGAAGGGTCCTGGCACCTTTTTTTGATAGGATTTAAAGGAGAGAAGTGACACTCGTGATGTTTTTGGAAGAAGAATTTGGCATTAGTGAGTGAGACGCTGTAGTGGATGGAGGGATGGGTGGCGAGGCGTCAGAGTGATTCCTTGGGGCTGTGGTCATAGTGGTGAAAATGGGAAGCCGGGAGATTTGGGAGACAGATCAGAGAGAGTGTGAGGGGCTGACCATCAAGATGTGACGACAGCTGAGAGATGGACCTGTGGCTCATCCGTTTCTCCCAGAAGCAGCATCTTATCTCAAGGGCAGTCATGTTTCTGTCTCATTGCCAAGGAGAATGTCATCTGTCCCCTCCAGTGGGCTCTGCCTATAATGTGCAGGCTGCACGGTTTTAGGTCACATCCCCACATTGCTGATGTAATCCTCGTGGTGGGTGACAAGGAAGGCTGCGGGCTGGGAGGTGGTCCCTGCCCCCAGGTGTTTGCCTACACATCTTCCCCCGTGTCTCCTTAGTGTCAGCTGGGCGTGCTTCCGCTGGGCACAGGGAATGACTTGGCCCGAGTGCTGGGCTGGGGCTCAGCCTGCGATGATGACACCCAGCTCCCCCAGATCTTGGAGAAGTTGGAGAGAGCCAGCACCAAGATGCTGGACAGGTGAGTGGGGATATGCTCCGGTGCTGTATGGGGAGACTCTTGAGAGACAGGTCCCCTCGACCAGGTGTTCCTAACCTGGGGTCTGTGGAAAATGTGGGCCCTCTGAAATTATTTGTAAAGATTTGACCTGAGCATATATTCTGATAGTCTTTGATATTTGGTCAGATTATGACAAGGATAAAAACAAAACAGGTTAAGAACCAGCCATGCCCTAGAATGATCTGGTCTCCCCAGGAGGTCAAGCCTGAGCGTGTCAGGGCCGTGGAGAAGACGGCTGTGCCTCTTTGGCTGCTTCAGCCCGGATCTCATACCCGTCGGAAAAGTGCTCCTTGCGCTTATTTGAACAGTTTCATTTTGCCATAGTCTGTTCCCAAAAGAAGTTTTGGGAAATTATCCTCTAGTGCCTAAAGCCACTGTGATACCTTCCCTGAGTGAGGTACTGTTGTTCCAAGTGACACACTTGGCACTTGCTGACCTGCGGCACATGGGGTGCTGATGAGATGCATCCTAGCCTTCCTAGTTGCTCCCAGAAGCCTGGAGTTCTGAGCACAGGTGTGGTGTTGCAGTGTTCCCACCTTTTCAGGCCTCCTCTGTGTGCCTTGGGGCCTGTGAAATGCTCATCTCACTGGGCCAGCTGGCTGAGCCATTTGCAGCTCTCTTGAGGAGGGTAAATCCATTTCTGCCAGAAGCAGTGTCTTATCTCAAGGCAGCCATTTATGGGAGACCTTCCTCTCTTTCATGGAGCTGTGCTGCCGTTAGTTGTGGAGTGCAGACATTTGTTCTCAGCCAAGTTGTGGGACAGAGTCAAGACCAAGGGCCTAAAAATGAAGTCAGACACTGTGTGAAGATCAAGGCTGCCAGCCGTGAAAGCGGAGGGCACAGGGTTCACCCTTGGGGGCCTGCACGTCTTGCCGCCTGTGCAGCTGACCTTGTGTGTGCAGGTGGAGCGTCATGGCGTACGAGGCCAAGCTCCCGCGACAGGCCTCCTCCTCCACCGTCACCGAAGACTTCAGCGAGGATTCCGAGGTATTGCTGGCATGTCCTTCACATCCTGCTCGCATGCTGATGGGATCTGAACTGTCCTCTCAGCGCTTTGTGTCACCTCCCTTGCAGAGACGCCTCCCCTTTGGTGATGGGGTGTCATAGTCAGGCCTGCGGAGGCGCAGGGTGAACCCATGGCTGAGGGGATTCTCACTTCCCTCGGCAGGGCCTTTTGGGCTTTGTGACCCTCTAGGGGCTTCCTGCGGTTGTCAAAGGCCCTGCCGGGCCGGGGGTGGGGGTGGTCCTCCTAATGGCCTTCCCACCCTGTCCATGCATCTCCTCAACTGCTCAGTGAGCCCCAAATGGTGCGCGCCTGTTCCCTCCCCTGCCACGGTGCCCCCAGGCCTGGAACGCTCTAGCCGGCTCTGCCGTGGCTCTTCCCCAGCCCCCGGCTCCTGCCCCGTCACACCTCTCTGTGGCGTCCGCAGCTGCCCTTCCCTCAGCCTGCTGTGGTCCAGCTGGTAGTGCTTTTCATTTGGTGATTGTTACTATTGTGTTTTACGCCCCTACAGGTTCCCTCAGAGAATAGACTTTGTCTTCTTTAGTTTATATTTTGCACTGGTGCAGTGCCGGGTGGGGTAGTACAAAGAGGTGAGCTTTTGTCAGAGGCTAGGACAACGGTCTGCAAACAAGGCTTGTAGGCCAGATGTGCCTGGGCCCACGGCCTTGCAAGCCAATAATGGTTTGTACATTTTTAATTTTTCCTTTTTTTTTTTTAAAATTTTGAGAGGAAGAGTGTGTGTGGGAAGCCCAGAATATTCGCTGTCTGGCCAGTAGTAAGTTTGCTGACTCTGGGGCTGGGTCCTAAAGACAGCAGGGATCCCACAGGGAAAGGGCTGCTCTTCTGACAGGCAGAGCAGATGGTGGCGGGAAGAGTGGTTCAGATGGGGCTCACAGCCAGGTAGAAACAGCCTCTGCTGCGAACGGACCCAAACCTGGAGCTGACCCATGAGCACACTGCTGTCAGGATGAGTAGGGGTCAGGACAGAAGCCCCTAGCACAGACCGTGCTGGGATTGCAGACTGAAGGAGATTCATTTGTGGTTTGTCTGCAGCTTGACGAAGCTTTTAAAATCTTTCACCTAGCACTAGGTGAGTCTCAGATTAGCGTTTGAAGTGAGTCGAGGCTTGGCTGGGTCAGACAGTGTCTGTTAGGAGAGACTCATCTTTCTCGGCCTGTGCTGGCAAGGAAGTAGGTGACAGAGTCACTGGGACTGTCACAGAGCTTGCTGTCACAGAGACCAACAGTCCTGGCCATTTGGGGTGATTGCAGGTACAGCAGATTCTCTTCTATGAAGACTCGGTTGCAGCCCACCTTTCTAAAATCCTTACCTCGGACCAGCACTCGGTGGTCATCTCCTCGGCCAAGTGAGTGCCTGGTGGCCCTGGGGAAGGCATGGTGCCCTGGCCCCCCAACCTGGAGCTGCCTCTCTAGAAGGGTCTTTCTGTTTCTCTCCCCACAGAGTGCTCTGTGAGACGGTGAAGGACTTCGTGGCCCGGGTGGGGAAGGCCTATGAGAAGACGACCGAGAGCTCGGAGGAGTCAGAGGTCATGGCCAAGAAGGTCTGTTCCCGTGCCCTGGGTGGGAGGGGCATTGAGGCAGCGAGAAGCTTCCTCTGACACCAGTAGAGGGCTGTGACTACAGGTTGTCCAGGTTCTTGGCATTTTGAACAAAGAATTAGACAGTACGCACAGTAAAGGAAGAAAAGAATGAAGCAACGAAGAACGAAAGCAGGGATTTATTAAAAATGAAAGTACACTCCAGTGTGGGAGCTGCCCGAGTATCGGCTCAAGGGCCCAGATACAGAATCTTCTTGGGTCCAAATGCCTCTTAGAAGTTTCCCATTGGCCACTTCATGCTCACTTCATATAAATGAAGTGGTAGTCCGCAGTCGGTCTGATTGGTGGCAGAAAGCAGCCAACCAGAGGCTGAAGTGGTTACAAAGGTCACACTCCTGTGCAAATATCTGATTGCTTTTTGCAACCAATCAGAGGCTACAGAAATTACAAAGTTGCACTTCTGTGCAGACTAAGGCTCAGCCTGCAGTCAGTTTGGTTGGTTGCAGACAGCCAGTTTCTCCTATTTTCCACCTGCCTGGGCAGAGAAGGTGGGGATTTGCAAAGGGAGTAGCCTCTGGTCCTTTTGTTACTGAGGCGTGGAGAGTTAGGATTTTCCTTTTGATTGAGTTCTAGGGTGAAATGGCCTGAGGTTCCTGCCTCCAGACCCTGTTCTCCTGCCTCAGCTCTACATGCCTTTTCCTTTCCTTGTTCAGTGCTCTGTCCTGAAGGAGAAGCTGGATTCCCTTCTCAAGACCTTGGACGATGAGTCCCAGGCCTCGTCCTCTCTGCCCAACCCACCCCCCACCATTGCCGAGGAGGCTGAAGATGGAGATGGGTCGGGCAGCATCTGTGGCTCCACCGGGGACCGCTTGCTGGCATCAGCGTGCCCGGCCCGGCCGCAGATATTCCGGCCTCGAGAACAGCTCATGCTGAGAGCCAACAGCCTGAAGAAAGCGATTCGTCAGATCATAGAACACACGGAAAAAGGTGACTGTCTTCTGAGGAGGAGGGGCTTTCCCCAGCACTGGGCATGCCCCGCGTGCCCCGAACACGGTGATGATGGAAGGGTGCTCATTGAGAAAACCTCCACCGTGGCCCTCTCCACCCGTGCCCAGGCTCAGGCCCCCAGCCAGTTCGCTCGCCCTCCCTCCGCCCCTCCTCTCACACCCTCAGACGCCTTCATGTTGCCTCCCGTGGACCTCTTTCCTAGCCCTCATTGACTTCACTATAAACGTCTCACTCCTGTGAGACCTGCGGTCACGGTCTCACACCCGCACACCTGTGCGTCCATGTGGCCGCTCCTTCTGCCCGCAGCCCTCCAGCCTTCGCCAGGCTCCTCTGCACCCCTTGCCTTCCCCTGCGAGGGTTCCAGTCCTCCCAGCCTGTTAGCAGGGATGCCCTGCCCCAGTGCCAGGACCAGGGGGAAGATGGATGGGAGTGGGGGTTCGGAGCCCAAGCCTTTAGCCAGAGGGTGTTTGAGGAAGATCAGGCCGTGGGGTGAGGAGGGGACCTCCGCCCAGCCTGACAGCGCCCTTGGCTTTGCACCCGCGTGCTCAGCCACACACACTCTCCTTGTACAGCTGTCGATGAGCAGAATGCCCAGACCCAGGAGCAGGAGGGCTTCGTCCTGGGCCTCTCTGAGTCAGAGGAGAAGATGGACCACAGAGTGTGCCCACCACTGTCCCACAGCGAGAGCTTCGGGGTCCCCAAGGGGAGGAGCCAGCGCAAAGGTACCTGTGGCTCCACCTCCCTCTACGTACCTCGGTGTGCTTGGTTTTGGTGAGACGTATTGGGATTGCCAGGGGAGGTTTTAGGGCACTTCTTTGGCCACTTGGTTGCATAAAAATTCACCGCCCAAGGCCTGTTTCTGTGCATCTCCTGTGCGTGCCCTTGAGGTGGGTGTGGTCTGCCTTGGTGGATACCAGTAGAACTCACAAGACCCCCTCTGTCAGGGCGAGGACCACCTCCCTGAGGAGCACTTGCATTCTGCCCTCACTGCTTCCTCAGAACCACCCTGGACCCCACAACTGCTCGGAAGGGGCTGTGTCTGGCAGAGGGAAGGTGGGTGGGTGAGGGGGGGACTTCTTTGTCCTTGCCCCTTTTGCAACACTCCACAGCATAGGCCCTGGTGGAGGGTACCCCAAGCCTGTTCTGGCTGCTGGGAGGCCTGTGCTCAGAACTGACCCACGGCCACTGCATGGCCACCACTCAGAGCTCTGCTGTGTGTGCGCTCTGCCTCCCACAGCCCATACTGACTGGGCTCACCCCTCCCTCCAGCGCTGCCACCTGTGGCGTGTTACCCTCTCTGTGAGCCCAACCCCCCGAGCATCATGTGCACCCACTCGGTCCTCCACCCCCTTCTTTGTCCCACATACTTCACGCAACTGCCTGTGGTTTGCAGCCCTCCCTCCTCAGCCCTCCCACCTGCTCATGTTGCTAAGGACTCCCCAGTATTTCACAGTCTGTATTTCAGACAGCTGTCCACCTGCTCATGGCACTGAGGACCCCTCAGGTATTTCACAGTCTCTATTCCAGACAGCTGTAAGGTTTTCTGTTCTGTTGTTACAGTGTTGAAATCTCCGTGTGAAAAGCTGATCAGTAAAGGAAGTCTGTCCCTGGGCAGTTCTGCTTCCCTTCCGCCCCAGCCGGGCAGCCGGGACGGCCTGCCTGCACTCAACACCAAGATCCTGTACCCAAGTGAGTGGCGGCCAGCAGGAGGGACTGGCGGGGGCCCTGGCACAACGCTGGACCTGTCGCTGTGCTGGGCGCTGGGTCTGTCAGACTGAAAGAGATGGGGTTGCTGCCCTTGGAAAGTTTACAGGTCCCTGAGAAAGATAGGTGGAATTTAAAAATTTACACAACTGTATGAAAAGTGCTTCTTTTTTTTAAAAAAACAAAAGCCAGTTAGTACCCAAATAACCACGCAAGGAGCCCAGGAAGACGTCATTGAGAAGGTGATGCTTGAGTCCGGTTTTGAAGAATAAAGGAATTAGATTTCTGAGTGGAAAAGGGAGGTGGCCGGCCTGATGAGGGAATCCGAGGGACCGTCCCATGCTTCTAGCGTGGTTGCAGGAGGCTCAGGGAGGGTGAGGTCCTGGCCGCCTGGAGCGTTCCTTGATGTTCATTTCTTATGAAGGCAACTTTATAAAGCCTTAAGCCTCAACTCTCAGAGATCATTTTGGTGGAGTTGCTTACATTTGATGAGAACATGAAAACTGACTCTATAAGCCTTTTTTTTTTTTTTTTTTTTTTTTTTTTAAAAAAAGAGGCTCTCTCTCTATTGCCCAGGCTGGAGTGCAGTGGTGTGGTCATGGCACACTGCATCTTGACCTCCTGGATTCAAGTGATCCTCCCCACTCAGCCTCCCAAATGGCTGGGACTACAGGCACACACCACCACACCTGGCCTTAGAAGCCATTTTTTAATGTGTTCTGTAGGTGTTGGTTTCTGCCACCCAGTGTGGGTTTTTTGTTCCAGTGATTTTTGACCTAAGACTATTGGCGAAATTCGGACATGGTTATACATCATTTTAGAAATATTTAATTATGATAATGTTCTGCAGAATACCGGTCCACCAGCTTCAGACCCACGGGCTTCTCTTAATTCTGTAGCTCCTGACCCGCACACCTTTCTTATATCTCCTTTACAGGTGTCCGGGCTGGAATGTCTGGTTCCTTACCCGGTGGCTCAGTCATCAGTCGCCTGTTAATTAATGCTGATCCCTTTAACTCTGAACCAGAAACCCTGTGAGTATGAGGGAGAAACCAAGTGGACGTATTGTTAACATGGCTGCTAGTGCATAGAAAACAGATCTCAGGATTAACTAGAGAAATCGGTGGTAGCTGATAAGGAAGGCTGAGAAGTCGTGGAGATTCCGCGTAAGGAGTGGACCTGGAAACCACTACTGCACATCTGCAGAGGCAAAGCGCCTCCCGTCTCCTTCCCAAGGTCCCACAGTGCTTGCTCGACGTCCCCTGAGCCTGCATGCCCTTCCGAGGCTTTTCACAGGCTCAGCTGCTCCTGCTGGGAGCTGCCCTTGTGCTGTTCTTGTGTTCACTCTCCCATGACCTTGGCTGGACCTCACTGACTTCTGCTTACAGCCTGCCATCTTCCTCTTGCCATCCCTCCTCCTGCTTTCCTCTAAAACCTGCTCTCCTTGTTGGTGACGCAGAACAATAGACTCTGGGCTGGAGGGTCCTCCGTGTGCCCCCCTCGTGTCTCTGAGCACCCTAGGGAGACACCGGCCTGTGCTGAGGCTTGTAAGGGCTGCTTGTGTGCCTGCGTGCTGACACTGCTACTCCGCTGGGGACAAGGCCGTCTTCCTCTGCTGGCCTGTAAGGCAGTGAAGATGTGTATAGCAGTTTAATGGAGTCTTCCTAGGTATTGGAGACCATTGTGGAGACAAGTGGTGTTTTGAAAACCTGTTTTTCTAGACTCATCTTTCTGCTGGCTGATTTGCAGGTTCTGGGCAGCTGATGGCAGTTGGTTAAACATGGCCAGCCATTTTTCTGGAGTGGTCAGGGGCAGTGACAGGAAGAAATGTGTGGTTCACAAAGGCTCTGGGTTTGGGAAGGTGGACCCCTAGATTCCAGGTGCTGGCCTGGTACAACACTTCAGTGTCCCTGTGCCTGGCCTGGTCTACTCCTCCCCTGGGGCTACCTGGGGCTTCAGTTCTCAGCCCTCCTGAGGCTGTTTTCCTTGGGGAGGCCAGAGCTGCAACCCTACAGCGAGCACTGTCCCTAGGGGCCCCTGAACTGGATGTCTCCTTTGTCTACTTCATCTGAGACTGTGGAACTTCCACCTCTGTTGCTAAGCTGGGTGGTCTTATCTCTTGTCTTCACCTGGGGAGACAAAGCTGTGGTTTGCTGCCTTCCTGCCGTGGTGTGTGCCTGGGCCGTATTGTGTAGGCCTCATTGCAGCTGGGCCTGAGCAGGCCCCGGCACCCCATCATCTCCCACTGCCCCGGCCACTGCTGCCCCTCGTGCTCCAGGCCCCTGAGCCCAGTCTCTCTGCTGCCTTCCCTCATCTCTTTGCCCTGTTTCTCTCCGTTGGATCTCTCTTTTCCCAGGACCTATACATGCTAGCCAGGCACGTGGTCTTCCGCCTGGTAAACAGTTTTGTCCCAGAGCTTTGCTCTGGCTCAGCTGTCGGGCACTTGAATTAGATGGATCATAAATACACTGACACATGCTGGTTGCCCTCAGATCCGGCGGCACTGGCTCAGTAAGCGAAAGTGTGTCAGAATTCTGGCCTGAGCAATGTTCCCAAGCCCATCCACCCATTGAGTTTCTTTGGAAACTTCCAGAACATCCTCTTCTCCTGGCTGTAGCCTCTGGGTGGAGGAACAGGGTTTCCTCCCTTCATCCACCTGCCCTGGGGGGGAACCCCAGTGTGACCCTGGGGCTGGGGAGGATGAAGGCCAGGCTGAGCTTTCCCAGCGGCTGGGGGAGCTGCAGGGGCAGGACTTCCCGCTGGGTGGGGACAAGAAACTTGAATGAGATGAGTCTCTTCTTGTCTGTCGCACATGGAGAAAGGGAAGCCTTGTTGCTGTGGGGCTGGGATGGATGTTTTCAAGTCATTTTCCTTTTTAATTTGGCGACAGCTTTGATTGTAACTAGGGATGTTTGAGAAATGTTTTGAGATCCAGAGTTGAAATGTGTGAGTTTCTGTGCCGTAAACATGTCTTCAGGTTTGGTGCTGCTGGTGCAGTGTAAGCTGGGCAGCTGCTGTGGGGAACGGTCCGGCAGCTCCACCGGAGGTTCAGCCCAGAGCTGCCGTGTGACCAGTAGGCGCAGAACTGCCGGGCCACGTGGGATTGAACTGAAAACATGTCCACGCTGGAAGCAGGGCTGTTGTAGTTGATTTAAAACTCACCTTTGCAGAGAGTATTACACGGAGAAGTGTGTCATGAACAACTATTTCGGCATCGGCCTGGATGCAAAGATATCCCTGGACTTTAACAACAAGCGCGATGAGCACCCAGAGAAGTGCAGGTAGGTAACAGGCTCAGGGGCGTGGCCTCTCCTTCCAGACAGTAGCAGATTTCTGGATTCAGCAGGTTAAAGAACGTGCACAATGCTAAGGCGGGGGCAGAAGTAGAGCCCAGATTTCCTTGTCAGAAGCACGGGTGCTTTCAGAGATGGAAGGGAAGCACCTCTCAGGCTGGCCAGGTCAAGGGAAATTCAACATCAGAAAACCAGTGATGGTGGTCATTGGAATGGCTGCATCTCTTAATGAGAGGCCTAAGTCCGTGATACTACAGAAAAGCGGCAGGTGTGCCAAGAAGTTATTGCACCTATAGCGTAAGTGCCCAGCATTGTTCGTTGGAGGGTCTGTGTGTTCATCGGCACCCCAGCTGGCCCTCCCCCATCACGCCCGAGCCTGCCCACGAGGCCCTTGAGTCCGACCTCTGCAGGAAGACGGTGGCGTGTGAGCCCCAAGGGGCATCACTGAGGATGCTCAGTTTTTTCTCCTAAAATTACTGGATACTCGTTCCTAATCTGAAGAGAGGATGGAGAAAAATGAGAAGGGTCCCTCTTCTCAAGCTTTTCTTCCTGGGCTGAAGTAGAATTCCCTCTTGTCTGTGAAACACAAGAAGTGAGGGAGAAATGTCTCCCACCCCACCCCACAGTAATAGCCGGAGAGACCGTTCAGCTTTGACATGATTAGAACTAGGGCAGGGAGAAATGGGTGTGGGGGTTGGTGGTGTTTGTGCAGAGAATAGCCCTTGACCCAGAAACTGGGAGACCCTTGCTGGAGTCTTCATCCACTGAGTCAGGATTGGCTTGAATGAACCAAGCCACGTGGTCCCATGTGGCCTCATCCTCCTCATGGTGTCACTGCCACCTTGAGGGGAGCCATGCTGACACCTGAGGGGCCAACTTTAGTCATTGCTCACATTATATGTAGTTGGAAATTTCTAGAAAAGCATCAGAACTCAAAGAACTTTTGAACTCTGAGGCTCTTACATGCAGGAGAAAATGGCTCAGGGGCCCCAGGGACATACCCCTGTACAGCACAGGATGGTGACATCAGATCATTTAAAAATCCCTGTTAGTCCAAAAATCACTGGGAAAAGTATTAAAATACACATACTTTAGCAGGGTAAAATAAGTAGTTGAGGAACAGGGGCATGCATAATACATTTCTGGAGCCTTGGAACCCTGGTCAAACCTCTCTTTAGTTTGTATTGAGAGCTTTGAAAAGTTCTCCTGAGAAAAATTCCACTTCTACAAATGTCATTGGAAATTTCTACAGAAGCCACTGGAAATGTTGGTTGAAGTAGGTACGAAAGGGGCTCCTAGTGTGTCGTTTACAGAGCTCAGGCATGGGCGGAGGAGTGTAGCCACGGGGATTGGTTCGATAAGCTGTGGTAGAGCAGCGCCAGCTGAGGATGGCCACGTCTGCAGAGAGCGTGTGGCGACAGAGGGAAGCGCTGCTGGCGTAGGGTAAAGTGGACCAAGTAGGTGGTGAAACCGTAAACAAGTTACTGCAACTGGAAATAAATGCGCAAAGAAGACTGAGGAAATCCACAGCAGCGCTTGGCATTTGTCATTAGCACATGTGGAGGGTGCATGCAGGTGCTGGATTATGCGTGGAGGATTATGAGGAGTGCCTTCTCCTTGGTGCTTTTCTATATTTTCTAATTTTCCCATGGTAAGCGTAATTTTTTTAGGCAGAAAAAAAATCAGGATGTGTAAAAGTTTTTTTTATAGAGTTCTATAATGTTTTAACTTTATTTATTTACCTTTCAGGGTAGGATTACTTCCTTGGCAAAATGTTACTATTTAACAAAATTTCCCATTGGTAAACATATCTCTTCATGCGTATCTGCAAAAACAAAAATGTGTCCTTCAGATGTTACTGCTGTAAATAATTGCTAAATATAGCTGATTTGTGGGTCAAATGCCATTCCCAGCTTTCACAGAAATGGCTCTGGTTAACTGTACGAAGAAAGCCCAGACCCATGGCAAGTCTTTGCTTCTGTTTCTAGGAGCCGAACCAAGAACATGATGTGGTATGGCGTTCTTGGAACCAAAGAGTTGCTGCACAGAACCTACAAGAACCTGGAACAAAAGGTCTTGCTGGAGGTGAGTAGGAGGGTCCTTGTCACCTGCAGACCAGCCTCCATCCATCAGACTGCCAGGCCCGTCGCTTCTGTTGACCATTTCCTCCATGCACAGGGACTTGCCTGGAGATGCCCTGGCCACCGCTGTGCTCCTGAGCCCCTGGTGGTGGGAAGCTGGTAGAGAAGGAGTGGCTGACTCATGCCTTTCTCTTTTCTTTTGTTCTGTGTCTCTGCTGCTCAGTGTGACGGGCGACCCATCCCACTCCCCAGTCTTCAGGGAATTGCTGTCCTTAACATTCCCAGCTATGCCGGAGGAACCAACTTCTGGGGGGGAACCAAGGAAGATGATGTATGTATGGGGTGTGGGCGGGTGGGCCTGAGCTGAGTGGGGAAGAGCTGTCCGAGAGCAGGGAGGTGTTCTGCTATGGCTGCAGCGGAGCCAGCCCTTCCCTTGTGCCAGCAGTGGGGCTGCCATGGAGAACAAGATAGACAGGGTCCCCCACCCGGCTCATCGTCTAGAGGGCTGAGCAGAGCAGATGTGTCAGTGAAGGTGGCCAGTGAGGGTCTGTGGTCAGCACATGTGTTCAGAGGGTATGATGTGGAAGGAGGGTCAGGGAAGGTGTCTGGGAGGCCAGGATCTGAAGGATCACTTGGAGTTGGCCGAGTTAGGTGGGCAGAGGAGAGGGGGAGGCTCTTCCAGGCACAGAGAATTGCATAGATGAAGGCTCAGAGTCAAGACAGGGCAGGCACATGGAGGATGTGGGAGACGTGCCCTGACTGCAGCGGGCAGCAGGAGTGTGGAGAGACAGGAAAGGTCTACAGGGCTTGTGTCACATTGGGCCATGTGAGCCGGGGAAGAAGTTTGGAATTTGTATTAAGAACTGTGGGAAGGTGTTGATAGGTTTAAACCTGGTTTAAACCTTCCTTTGTACGTACTAGCGAATAGAAATATTCAGCGCTTCCTGCACATGTGGTGTGTGCTGTCCCCAGTCCTGGCACTCTGCAGTGTTAACTCACTCGGCCCTACTGATGGCCCTGGAGGAGCGTGCCATTAGTTTCCCCGTTTTACACATGAGGAAATGGGGGAGAGAGAGATTTGGTAACTTTGCCAGGGTTAGAGCTGGGATTTGGACCCAGGCAGCTGGTTTCAGGGCCTGCAACATGAAGCCCCTCAGGAGTGCAGTTACCTGGTAACTTCCCGCCAGCTGGAAGGGGCTGACCCCGAGAGGGAGGGAGCGAGGGTAGGGGTGGTCTTGTGCGGGGATGTGTGGAGTGGTGGTCAGCTCTGACGTGTCCCTTGCAGACTTTCACAGCTCCGTCATTCGATGACAAGATTCTGGAGGTGGTCGCCGTGTTCGGCAGCATGCAGATGGCCGTCTCTCGAGTCATCAGGCTGCAGCATCATCGGATCGCCCAGGTAGTGGCCATGGTCCTGGGGTGCCTGGCCGGGAGTGTGCTGAGTTCTCGGGCAGCACATGGAGACTGGGAGGGTGGGTGCTTTCCAGGGCCACGTGGCTGCCTCATGTCCTGTTCTGGACAGCTCGTGTCCCCACTTCCTGGGCCAGAGCACTTTCCTTGTGCTATGCTTGACAGTTAAATTCTCAAGATAACTTTTTTTTTTTTTTTTGAGACAGAGTCTCGCTGTGTTGCCCTGGCTGGAGTGCAGTAGTGCAATCTCGGCTCACTGCAACCTCCATCTCCCTGGTTCAAGTGATTCTCCTGCCTTAGCCTCCCGAGTAGGAGTAGCTGGGACTATAGGCACCCACCACCATTCCCAGCTAATTTTTGTATTTTTAGTAGAAGCGGGGTTTCACCATGTTGGCCAGGCTGGTCTCGAACTCCTGACCTCAAATGATCCACCCATCTTGGCCTCCCAAAGTGTTGGGATTACAGGCGTGAGCCACTGCACCCGGCCAAGATAACTCTCTCAAAATGTGTATCCCGCTTGAGCCGCGCAGCCTTGCCTGTCCCCTCTGAGGTGGAATGAGATAGAGCAGACGCAGGGTGAACTCTGCCCGTGTCTGCGGCTTTCAAAGCTGCAGCTGGAGGTGGGGACAGAGCCCATGGCTCTGGTGTGGGGTGTGGGGGGGTTTCCATCTGGGGCCCTCGATCACGGTTCTGAGGCCCAGTGGTTGAGGGCTGAGAGTGCCCCCATGGCTTATTTCTGACAGCAGTGATGGGCTAATGGGGCAGGACTCTGTGCCCAGGCACAGGCACTGGGGCGGAGGAGGGTGCTGATGACACCCACTGGCTGAACCCCAGCCTGCGACTGTCTGGTCTCTTTCAGCACTCTGTCTCCCCTTAGCTGTAGGCTGCTTGAAGTTGACAATTTTCACTCTTTGGCAATGTTTCTTGTTGGAAAGGAGGAATAGGATGGTGGTGGATGGCTCATCGTCATCCACGACGCCATCTGCTCTTTTCTGGGGGTGTTTTCACGTGGCAGGGGCCCAGTGGCTGCTGGGAGCTACGATACTCCTGCCCCTGGGTTCTGACACCTGTTGTCTCAGCACCAAGGTCTCAGGCACTGACTGCTCGGTGAGGGGACAGGGCAGGATGGGGCGAGACAGTGGGAGAACAGACTCTTGGCTCAGTGACACAACAGCAGAAGGCTAGCTGCAGGCAGAGTGCCATCCCAGAGGCAGAGGTGGGGTGTCCTGCAAGGCAGGGACGCGTGTGTGGAGCAGGAAGGTCATGGTGGTGCCAGCAGCACTTTAAAACCCCTGGGGGTTTTGGCTCAGCGCGAGTAATGGCTATGATGTCTGCTCAGTGTCGCACAGTGAAGATCTCCATCCTTGGGGATGAGGGCGTGCCTGTGCAGGTGGACGGAGAGGCCTGGGTCCAGCCGCCAGGGTACATTCGGATTGTCCACAAGAACCGGGCACAGACACTGACCAGAGACAGGGTAAGAGCGGCCGCCTGCAGTACCTGGGTGGGGTCCAGGGCTCACCTGCAGGCGCTTGTGTGCACTGTTAAGAGCTGGAGCTTTTTGTGTTTCGTTCTAGGATTTTTTTTTTTAAGACCCAACGATTAAACTAATAGGGCAGTAATTTCTAGGACCATCTCCTTCCCCTAATGTTTAAGAAAAAAAAATCCCATTTGTCCCTTTCCTAGTTGTGATATTATTGGTGTCCCCGTAGTGTCTGTGGCGGTTAGGCGCATGCTTCAGGGCAGCAGGTGTAATCGGGCTCTCGGATCCATAGGCGTTTGAGAGCACCCTGAAGTCCTGGGAAGACAAGCAGAAGTGCGAACTGCCCCGCCCTCCATCCTGTTCCCTGCACCCGGAGATGCTGTCCGAGGAGGAGGCCACCCAGATGGACCAGTTTGGGCAGGCGGCGGGGGTCCTCATTCACAGGTGGGCTCCTGCCCCTCTGCATTGCTCATGAGCCTCCCCCGGGGTCCCCAGGACTGCGCTCCTCCAGTGCCCCTGGGGCGTAGAGCTGCTGCTCCTGACTTTTGCGGGGTCTGCATTACCCATGAGGGCCGAGCCCGTTTCTGTGTGCCCTCAGCTCTGGCTCATTTCCCCAGTGGTCTTTCAGAACTCGCCTGGAGTTTACTTGGCTGGAATTTAAAACCCGCTGTGGTTCTCAGGGCCACTCATTTAAAACCTGCCCTGGCTCAGCCTGGTGTGGTGACTCACACCTGTAATCCCAGCACTTTGGGAGGCCGAGGTGTGCGGATCACGAGGTCACGAGATCGAGACCGTTCTGGCTAACATGGTGAAACCCTGTCTCTACTAAAAATACAAAAAAAAATTAGCCAGGCATGGTGGCGGGCACCTGTAGTAGTCCCAGCTACTCGGGCTGCTCAAGCAACAGAATTGGTTGAACCCGAGAGGCGGAAGTTGCAGTGAGCCGAGATCGTGCCACTGCACTCCAACTTGGGTGACAGAGTAAGACTCCATCTCAAAACAAAACAAAAAAACCCTGCCCTGACTCCCGAGGGCAGCCCACTGCCAGCCTCCTTCACTTTGCCTCATTGTACCCTGAGAACAGGCTTGCTCTTTGTTTTCAAGTTTACTTAAAAAAAAAAAAAAAAAAAAAAAGACATACGCCAGGGGCACTTCCACTCACCTGCCTTCTAGAAGTGCCCCTGGAGCCACTGTGTCTGTCCCTCGTGGCCAGTGGTCAGCATTGTCTGCTGTCCCTGCTCCTCGCCTGCCCTGTGCGGGTGCCGCTTGTGAGCCCCTCCAGCTGGCACCTGTGGTTCTTCACCAGTACAGGGTCTTCCTGCCTGCATTCTCCCCGTGGCCACACGCTGGCTGGTGCTCTGGTGTCCCTTTCTTGTTTCCTCTGGGCTCCCTCTTCTCCTGGCTGTGGATGGGTGCTCCTGTCGGTTCTGTGCCCGGCATGCTGTGTGCCCTTCCAGGCAGCCTGCCCAGCCCTGGCGTGCAGATGGATCATATGTGCCAGCCTCCGGCTCTTGTCGAGCAGGTGGTCGCTGTCCCAGTCATCGCCGACGTTCCTCGCTCTGCACTTCCATACCAGCTGCAGTCCTTCCTGGCGCCGCATTCTCTGCCCCAGGAGTTGGTGCCACTGCGGCCCCTGTCCTCGTCTCTTTCCCACCGCACCCAGATCAGTGATGGGGCTGGAGGACTTCAGTTCAGCTAATTCCTTGCTATGCAGTAGGCTTCTGGTGGCTTCCCCTGGAAGGCCATTACCCTGTCCCCTCAAAGCCCATGGTGGCTCCTGTGGCCTGCCTGGAAGGTGCACCTGCACAGCACTGCAGGAAGCTGCTGGCAGTGGTCTGTTTCCACAGGGTCAGGACAGGTTGGCCCTGCTGCCTCTGCTTGCACTGCTCCTATAATTTCTGTCTCCCCATCTCACCTGCCTGAGCCACATCTCAGCCTCCCTGAGACCTGGTGTGACTTGTGCTTTCACCGTCTTCCCCATAAAGGCTGCTGCCTGGGGTCTGGCTCAGAGCCCATCACTACACCAGGATTGTCCTCTTCAGATGAGGGTCCTTTTGTCCCCAGGGACAGACCGGCCAGTTACAGGTTCCAGCAAGGCTGTGGGCACCTGGGGATTGTGCCTTATTGTAGCAGTCTCTGCAGTGGACCTGTGTGCACTGCCGCTTGTGCGCTGGCCATTTTATAGCTTGTAAGCCTCATTTTGTACATTTCTCTCCCTGCAAAATCTTGGATTTTGATATCAGATTACTCCTGTAAGCCTTCCCATTTGCTGTTGGTCGTTCTGTGCCCAAGCTTGTGACTGAACGGTCGCTAGGCTGAGCCACGATCCCTGTTGTCCTGCTGGGCCTGCCCTCCGCATCAGCCCTCCGGGTGGTGCCTGGGCTGCGTTCAGATGAGTATTGTGAAAGGCTGCCCTTCCATTTGGCCTGACATCTGCCCGTGCTTCTCTTCCTCTCTAGTATCCGAGAAATAGCTCAGTCTCACCGGGACATGGAGCAGGAACTGGCCCACGCCGTCAATGCCAGCTCCAAGTCGATGGACCGGGTGTATGGCAAGCCCAGAACCACAGAGGTAGCTATTCTGGCCTTTTCAGTCTTGGCTTCTCCTCAGCGTCTGCAGCCCTTGGCCCTCCCCATGCATGTTTGCCTTGGTTTCTCCTAGGGGCTGAACTGCAGCTTTGTCCTGGAAATGGTGAATAACTTCAAAGCTCTGCGCAGTGAGACGGAGCTGCTGCTGTCCGGGAAGATGGCGCTGGTAAGCTGGTGCCCCGGGAACAGCAGGGCTTGGGCTGTGTGTGAAATGACTGCTATCATCAGATTGCTGGGAATAGAGGGCAGCACACTTTAGTCTAGAGTTCCTGGCCTTAAGGAAGGGGCCTCAGAGGTCATTTGGTCTGCCATGTGGCTGGTGCCCACCCCTGCTGGCAACCCTTCAGTCAAGTTGTCTCAAGCATGCAACAGCGCTTGCAGCAGGAACACCCTTGTCGTAGTGGACACAAGATGCTTTTCTGTCTCAGAAACCTGTACTGCAGAGTCCTGCTCCTGCCGAGAGCTGGTGACACTCTCAGGCACCTTCCACGCTCAGCCCTGCAAAACCGGCTGATACGTCAGCCCTGGGGCAGCCACGGGGCTGTTACTGAATCACAGGGGCTAGAACAAGGAGAGGCCTGAGAGACGAACTGGCCAGCTTGTGGTTTTAAAGATGAAGAGGAGGAAGGGGCTTGCT